>NW_022146061.1:224979-409269 GCF_002938485.1 Sitophilus oryzae
ATTTTAACTATTTCTTTTTTTCAAAAATTTTCCAAATGGTAAAAAAATAAAAAATACCCCGTATCTCGGTTGGCAGTGAAAATATGAACAGGCGGTTGACGCCATTAAACGTTTCTCAGAAATCGAGTCCATGACATCTATGTCGATTTTGCTCTATCTAGCCAGGAAATAAGTGTTCTCTGTTAAAACAGACCAATTTTGACCACCCTGTACACCTCTTAGGTAAATCTTCTGAATCAAAGTCAAATTAATTATTTCTTTTTTGTAATACGATTAAAAATGCCATTTTTAATAGAAAAAGGAGATATTTAAAGCCAATAATTCATTTTTCATATATACATATACTTAGTTTTTAAAACTCTAAAAATGCTCATCATCAATTCAGAGTGAGTTTTCGATGTTTATGTATGTGTTATGTCTCGTTTTATGAATGTACGACGTCGAGATACACTTTACAAGCTTTTACTCTAAGGAATAGGCATCCTAAAAAACAAACCTACGCCCGTCTGTTCGTTTATGGATCGTCTGATGAATCTATTGAATATAGTCTAGACTAGGGATGGATAGCAGAATGTATCGATATATTTAAACATCGATATTCGTTTTAAAATGTTGGTAATACCGAATAGACCGTAATGGAATAACAAGCGATCTAACTAGAAAAGGAGCAACCTCACTGCTTCCCAGGTGGAAATAAACTTAAAGCAGTACTCAAGAATCTGAAAGACCCCATTCGTAATCTGGAATGGGAATCCTCCAACGGTCTAATACACTCGAAGAAATTTCTCAGCAATTACGAGCGAGAAAAATTGAATATTTTTCTTGATTTTAGTAAGAACAATTTCCGGATTGTCACGGAATTTTTATCAGCACACTGTCTCTTCAATGAACCTCTCAGTAGATTGAAGCTAAGAAACAACGGCGAATGCAAATTCTGTGGGGAAAATGGAGAAACTTGAGAACACCTCATTACTGAGTGCGCCGAGACGACAACCATTCGTGCCATAAACTTTGGTACGACTGATATGGGAGATGGAGAACTAATTCCTATAAAACCGTCTCAGATACTAGCTGTATTATAAATTATAACTCAAAATATGGAGACACAATTGATGTATAAGGTCGCGGTGATTATACCGCGGTCATTATCTTCTATACTAATATATAAAATCCTTAAGTGACTGACATACTGATTAATCACGATCCTGCTCAAACCACTCAACGTAAGAAGCTCAATTTGGCATACAGGTTGATTCTAGGGTGTAGAGGTTCGAAATTCGGGATTTTTCGAAATTCCAATTCCAAGAGGGTGAAACCACCGCTCAAATATTACAATATTTTTTATTTACAAAACGGTCAAGTTTCCGAAAAGAACACCTGCACCGATTGACGTGAAATTTTAACAGTGAATAGAGATAGATGTAAGAAACAAACGTTAAGTAGTAGGGATGTGTGCTTTCACCCTGGTGGTGAGTGCCACTCCTTCTCGAGGGTGAAAAATAAATCACCCATTCTAATTGCAAAAATCAATAAAGGGATAAATTCTAAGCAAAAAATGTTTTATAACATTTTTTCAGAAAATTAATATTTTCGTTGTTATTTAGGACTGAAAATAAAATAAACTGTATATTTTTCTGACATTTTTTTATAAATAACTCGAAAACATTGCCTTTTATCGCAAAACTCATATAAAGCTAAAATAAAGCTTTTGGAATAACTAAACGACTCATTTTTTGTTGATTACCGTAGGTGTAATAGGTAATAGCTGAGTTATCATTCTATAAAGTTGATTTTTTATTTTTCGGAAACTAAATTGCAACCTTTTACCGTAAAATAATGGCGAAACAACATATTTTTCGAAGAAAATAAATATGACTGTTTTTAAAGTGCTTAAAAAGATATTTTAAATGCTTTTCTAAAAAAGTTTGTAGCTCAAAATCTCTTAATTACGGTAAAAATAAAATGGTCATCTCATTATTTCGGAAAAAAATTGACAACAAAATCTATGACAAAAATCATGAAAATAAAAACTAAGCGTAATACATGTACAGTTGACTATATTTACATACTAGCAATGGGCTCTGCAAGTTCGAGCGGTTTAGAATGCCTATATTTGGAAAAAAATTGAAGATAAAGAAATTATTTTTTTTTGTATTTTTTAAAAAAGATTAAATTTTTTTACATATCTCAAAAACTAAGCAAGATACGTCAAAAATGCAATAGAGTAAAATCGAAGGTTTTTTTGCAATATTTTTGCTCCCCTTCAATTTTTCTGCAGATCTCTTTATTCTGTAGATCTCTTTATTTCGTAGATATTACGTTTTTTTAGTTTGACTTGCGTGTAAGGACTACCTTCTTTGAGCCCTTAAAACCCAAAAATCTCGTAAAAATGTAGAGTTCAAGATAAGTTCAACTATCGAGGTTAATTTGTACCTCGTGTAGTTTCCAAAAAATTGATAGTTTTTATTTTTATAATTTTAGTTATAGATTTTGTTGTTAATATTTTTCGAAAAAATGAGGTGACATTTTATTTTTTATCATAACTCGCGAGTTTTTGAGTTTCGAACCTGAACAGACCTTTTAAAAAAGTATTTAGAAGATATTTTCAAGCATTTTAAAAAACATATTCATTTTCTTCCAAAAATGTCTTCTTTCGCCATTATTTTACGGTAAAAGGTTGCAATTTAGTTTTCGAAAAATAAAAATCACCTTTACCAGAGTGATAACTCGGCTATTACCTACGGTAATGAACAAAAATGAATCGATTCGTTATTCCAAAAGCTTTATATATACATAGCTTTATATAAGTTTTGCGGTAAAACGCAAGGTTTTCGAGTCATTTATAAAAAATGGCAGAAAAATATGCAGCTTTTAGATAAAAATCAACATTTTCAATTCTAAATAACTCGGAAAATATCAATTTTCTGAAAAAATATTATAGAAAATTTTTTGCTTAGTATTCCTTCCTTTATTGATTTTTGCAATTAAAATGTGTGATTTATTTTTCACCCCCGAGAAGGGGTGGCACTCACCCCCAGGGTAAAAGCACACATCGCTACTATGCAACTTTTGTTTCACTGTTAGAATTTCATGTCAATCGGTGCGGGCGTCAAAAATTCGGAGTTAATGCCCTATTTTTATCCTCGCTTACTGGCCTACAATCTTAATCTACAATGCATATTAATTATTAATCGTTTGAATATCGATATACTATCGAATTAAATATGAACATTCCTAATCTAAACCGATCTAGACTAAGACATTTTCTACGTTGATGTCCTGAAAAAAACGAATGTTTGTTTATATCACGTAGGCCACAGCTTTCTACAAACCAATATCTTACGTTCATTGTCTAGCTGCGTAAAAAAGAAATCTCTATAACCGATCCATTTTTATTAATAGTTTCGAAGGCAGTCTAGACGCAAACTTTCTGTTTTGATGCCCAAAAGTCTGCCTCGGTCAATGAAAAGGAATCGAATACGTCTGGGTAAAATAAAAGGCCGTTTTTATGGGCGGCAGTGATTATTTTTATGGCTCTATTTATCCCAGAGAGTTAGGAAATTGGCAGGGCGGTTCTGGAAATCTGTCTACGAAACCATTTTTAAATTTATTATGAATAATGTTTATAATGCTTGTACCCAAAATCTCTTCTTTACGGCGAGCTTGTAGACGGTAAGAGGAAACCGGGTGGACAACTCAAAAGGTACAAGGATATTTTCCACGAAAACTTAAAGGGGATAAACATGCAGCATCAGTGGGAGGAAGCAGCGCACAATAGAATGTAGAATGAGTAAGAGGGGGGTTAATCATTGCGACCTTAATGATCTATTGTGCCCCCCTTCCTTTAGTCATCACACAATCTATAACCCATCATACCCCTGTTGTAGAGGTAAGGGTATTTCCCATCCTCCTCTGATAACACTTCTTCCTCCGAGGGCACACACCCTTCCACGGTTGGAGTTTGGCCCTCCGTGCCGCCCTTCACAGTCGAGGAGCTTGCCTCCGGCTGAGGAACCCGTGAGGTGGAGGCTGGAGGATCTGTCTCCATTTTCTACACCTTTTTAACTTGGTCTCTCCTTAGACCTGATACCGGTGTTGTCCCGTATCTATAATAGAGGATATGTCCCTCTTTCTCTATTACCTTCTTGGATTTGAGGTCAATTGTGAGGACCTGACCATGACCCTCCTCCCTCGAGTTGATGACTCGCCAACTCGATGTCCTTACATTTAAGTTCTGACCTTGGATAAGGCTCAGCAGGTAGGTGGTAGCGCACAATAGAACGCAATGGAGAAGAAAATCACGAAACTATGTAAATTTACAGGTGGTTAATAATATATTTTTTTTGTTAACAAGAGAGTTGCAAATGTGTTCATTTTTTTAATAGTGAATATTAATATATTTTCTTCTGTTCTAAAAAGTGTTAAACAATGCAATTCTTCAACATTTAAATCGTAAAATATATACAAACAGTAAGCAATATATTCTTCCCCTAGGAGATGCAAGACCTTGACGTTGGTGGGGAAGCTCCTGGTCAGGTGCTGGGGGAATCCCCATAGCGCTTGGCTTGGTCTAGCAAGCATCTCACTCATCGTCTTGTCCCTGGCTGTAGTGCCGTGGTCAGGGAATTAAACCAAGACATATAACGATGCCGGACGGGGCTACCCCTGTCCGTCATACCAGGTACTCTCTACTGACTGTGGTCATGTCTTGCGGGTAGAGGGTGCGGGGGGTCTTGGCTTAACCGCCTGGATCAAGAGGAGACAACCTTACCAAAAACCTAATAATATATTATAAACCTAAACCTTTCAAATATTCTAATGAGCTACCTTCGTTCCATTTAAAAAAAGATGAAATATGATTAAATATACAATTTCGGCATCTTTTAACCAGCTAGGGCAAGACAAGAAAAACATTAGACTATCAAATCTTCAAAGACTTCGATCAACGGCTTCTTCATTAAAAATTACTGTTTTTAACACAGCCATGGCACTGAAGATTGAAATTTAAAATACGATTTTTTTAAGCGAGAACGTCAAAATTTGACATATGATTCAGAGTGTTACTTTCTATCGAACAAAGTACAAAATACCGAGGGTGCCATTTAAAAATCAAAAGTTGCAGTCATTTCCAGTGGAACAAAAAGCTATCGAAAACAGTTGAATACGTCAATCAATCCTAATTTATGTCATATACTAACATACCAAAGCTCCCCTAACATTTTGCGCTGGATGTATACCATGATAGTAAGACCCATGATTACTTATGGAGCAGTTGCCTGGTACACAAAACTAGAGCAACGGACGGCAAGGCTAAACCTATGCAAAGTCCAGAGACTAGCATGTGTGTGCATCACAGGAGCCATGAGAACCTGTCCAACAGCAGCAATGGAGGTCATTCTAGATCTAACACCACTGCACATTGTCATTGGTAGATATGCCAATGCGACAATGATTAGAATGGTCACTAACGGAATTAGTACTGGGAGAATTGTCAGATCAGGGGCTTGGAACACCCTCAAAAAAGGAAATACCACTTCTGCAACTCCCAATGGACGATATGCCAAGAACGTACAACTTTGACAAACATGTCAATGTAGTATTGAGCAATAAGAAGGATTGGAAGAGCGAAACGCTTGCCCAGCAGTTAAAAAGACCATACCATAACTTGGTATACTGATGCTTCCAAACCAATACGGGAACAGGGATCGGAGTGTTTGGGGCCGAGAGCTAATTACTCGAACCAATGGGCACTTACCCTAGTATCCTACAGGCAGAAATCTACGCTATCGAGAGATGCGTACAACTTATCTTAGATAGGAACTATCGGAAACAAGAAATAGCCATCTTATCTGATAGTCAAGCAGCATTAAAGGCGATCAACTCAGTATCAATCAATTCCGAAATTGGTAAAAGAATGCATAGAGAAGCTGAATAAATTAGCCAAAGAAAACAAAGTCCTCCTGCACTGGGTGCCTGCTCACCAAGGGATAGAAGGCAATGAAAAAAAGCAAATAATCTAGCTAGGAAAGGAGCGAACACTCCACTAACTGGACCAGAACCGTTCTGCTTTCCAAGTGGTAACCAACTCAAGGCGGAACTCAAGAACTTGGAAGATTCCATCCGCAACCTGGAATGGAAATCTTGCAATGGTCTAGGACACTCGAAGAAGTTTCTGAGGGCTTATGATCAAGAAAAATCACAGATCTTCCTGGGTCTGAGTAAGAACAATCTTCGGATTGTCACGGGGTTTTAACAGGACACTGTCTCCTCAATGAACACCTCAGTAGATTGAAACTAAGAAGAAACGGCGAATGCAGATTCTGTGGGGAAGATGGTGAAACACCAGTACACCTCATCACTGAGTGCGCCGAGACGACAACCATTCGTGCCATGAATTTTGGTACGACTGATATTGGAGATGGAGAACTACCCCTCTATAAAACCGTCCCAGATACTGGCTTTTGTCAAAGCCCTGGGACTGTATGATGAGTTATGATTCAAGAAAGGGGGACACAATGGATCTGTAAGGTCGAAGTGATTAACCCCCCTCCCACTCATTCTAATTCTAATTCTAAATTCTACCAAAAACCTAAATCCTACGATGGCGGATCCAAAGGGATGCGTGGCTAGATAGCGGACTAGCCATTACCGGCCTCAACCTTGGGGCATCAGAGGGCACCCCATTGTATTTACCTCTTACTTCTACATGCGGGGCTCTGTAGAAGTGGACCGACTATCCCTAGCGACTCGTGGGAACACTATGAGATCTAGTATTAAACACACCACCGCACCGGTGAAGCTGTGGGGAAGCCCCTAGCTACACTGGGAACATTAAAAATGAAAGTTCCAAGGGACCTAATCCAAAGGAAACTACAAGAGGGGCGGCTGATATTTGCTTGGGATCGTCCTCCACAAGTGGCACACAAGCTACCACCTTCTCCATCAAGGGTCGGGAGCATACCTCTAGACCCAATAAGCGACACAAGCTACCGTTTCGTCTACTCGGCCTGGGTCAACCAGGCGGGCTAGACGATGCTCTTCGAGTAGGTCTTAGCGTAGCAGAAGCACGGAGATACCTCTGACTGCCAGGATTTGCTCCAAAGGAAACCAAATCGAAAACACTCCTCCGTAAAGGGGAAAGTAAAGAAACCAAGAAACAACCTGACTCATCTCCATCAAAGGGCAAGGAGGAAGCGAGAACCTCTCACCTCTTCTCCGGCAGGGAGAGAAAAAACCAGGATGGAAAGCCGTCCAACACCGGGAGGCAAGCAGGGACGTATCACCAGCTTTGCCGCTATTGCTGGACAAGTGAAAATGGCGGTGCTTCCAAAAGATTTCCCAGAGGTTGCTCTGACCACCGACCAGCAAACCTCTCTAGAAAAGGCTATACTGGACGAAGTAGTGGCGATCGGATCGCAATACAACGATCTACAAAATTTGGGTCAGCTGCGTTTTGCGGGGATACACTTTCGGGTGGGCATGATCCTCATAGATTGTGTATCTCAAGAATCGGCGAATTCGGAATATTTTCCTAAAAAACACATCCTCGTACATACTTTAGTAAGTTTTATATTCTAGGAGCTATAGATTCTTGACGCACTATTGCCGGACCCGATATATTCTGTTCCAAATTAAATTTGTTATTAATCACGAAACTATGTAAATTTATAATATATTTATTTTAGTTAACAAGAGAGTTGCAAATGTGTTCATTTTTTAATAGTGAATATTAATATATTTTCTTCTGTTCTAAAAAGTGTTAAACAATGCAATTCTTCAATATTTAAATCGTAAAATATACACAAACAGTAAGCAATATATTATGTATTAATGGTAATATAAAATATTTAATTTGAGGTTAATCCCATAATGATTTAAATTGTTATTGGGTCCAAGAACCGTTGGCAATAAAATATTATTGTAAAATAAATTTACCGTACAAAATTATAAGAAATTGAATCACGGAAAAATTATAAGAATAACAAACAATAATGTTTTTAATATTGTAATATTCGAGAAATAGCACATTAAAGAGTATTATTCTCAGCTAATGACTACTATTTCCATAGCATCCGGTAAAATAACAATAAGGTGCTAAACACGTAGCACCTAAATTTGTTTAAACTAAATTACCATAAGTTTATTTAACGTTTTGCATTAAACAGTCACTTTGTTTATATCCAAGGCATACTTTGATATCAGTCTAGTAGAGCGTTAATAATTAAACAAATACAGTTTAACATTAAGTTGTGTTAATTTATTAACAACAATACGTGTGAAAAATGTATACTCTTGCACTTTAGTTATTCAGATTTATGCATGAGTTTGTATTTGTTTTGCTGGTGTAAGTGTGAAATCGATCAAAAAATATTGTTTAACGGATTAGAGTGATTTTTAGCGAGTGTCATGTAAATTTTACAGAAACATGTAATTGAGCAATCAGTCAGTTTATATTAATAACTGTATAATGCCATGTTTACCATTTTTGTTAATATAATTAGTGGTACTGCTGTGATACTGAAAATAATAATGTTTTTTTCATTCATATTATCTTCGAAGCGTCCAGGGTAAGCCCCATATGTCACCTTATATTAATAACTCTATAACAATATATTTACTATTTTTGTTAATATAATTAGGAACATGTACGTGATATTGAAAATAATGATTGAGCTTTAGAATTTTTTTCATAATTTTATGTATGCAGGATAATTCACAACTTTTAAAATTTAACTACAAAGTTGAATACTTTAGCGGACATGACTTCATCAAAACAAATTTTCCAAAGTCATACAATTATATATGTCGGAATCGAAAAGAACAAATAATATTTTTTGTAGACTAAAATACCTTCGACGTCATAAATATTAGAGGAAGTGAAGGTATTTTGGAACAGTAGTTCAAGAAAATTGCAGAACATTTAAATGTTGATTATTTTTGTTAATATAATTAGGAACATGTACGTGATATTGAAAATAATGATTGAGCTTTAGAATTTTTTTCATAATTTTATGTATGCAGGATAATTCACAACTTTTAAAATTCAACTACAAAGTTGAATACTTTAGCGGACGTGACTTCATCAAAACAAATTTTCCAAAGTCATACAATTATATATGTCGGAATCGAAAAGAACAAATAATATTTTTTGTAGACTAAAATACCTTCGACGTCATAAATATTAGAGGAAGTGAAGGTATTTTGGAACAGTAGTTCAAGAAAATTGCAGAACATTTAAATGTTGATTATTTTGAATAAAATAAAAAGCTTGCCTTAAATCTACATACATACATACTACTGCCATTACTCGCTGACGAGTATTTGACACGCATCAGAAGATGGTCAAGCAAGGCGTTTTCTTTCATGAGCTTTTCTGTGACTGAAAAGCCCGATAGGTGATGTTATCTGTCTACTGCATTCCAGACATTCAAAAATCTCATTGCTTTGTTGCCTCTTTACTTTTTGGTTGTCGTTCTCCAAACATTTTCATAATTGTCCAAAGTGCATCTCTGCTCACAGAGTCGAAGGCTTTTGTTAGATCGATGAATGCAACGTAAAGTTTAGACTGCTGCCCTTTTACTTTTTCCTGTAGTTGGCGGATGGAGAATACGGAATCGACGGTACCGCGGTTTGTGTGAAAACCCGTTTGCGATTCTGGGAGGATTTTTTCTATACAGGGTGGCCCATCGAAAACGTTCCGCAAGACATAATGGCCAGGATATTTTTTTTTCAAAAAATCCAAAAACACGTCAATTTTGTTTGTGAGGGGGACAACTTTTTTTTTCACACCAACCGCGGTACCGTCGATTCCGTATTCACCATCCGCCAACTACAGGAAAAAGTAAAAGAGCAGCAGTCTAAACTTTACGTTGCATTCATCGATCTAACAAAAGCCTTCGACTCTGTGAACAGAGATGCACTTTGGACAATTATGAAAAAGTTTGGAGAACGCAATGAAAAGAGCTTTCTATTCTCTATATTTCCCCGCTTTGTTTTTGAAAATCGGTCGAGTCATTGAGAAAATATGAAGGATTGAAATTTGAAAAGTTTATGTAAACATTTATCAGAGTAAATGATAAGGATAAATTCCTTCGACCAATTTGCTGTTTTTCCTTCTTATTTCTAGATGTTTACGCATTTTTTCACTTGCCACAAGGTTGAACGATCAGGTGCGGTCTCAATATCGTGGCTATATCCACCATAGAATTTCCAAAAATACCAGCCCGCGACGATCAAAATCGTCTTCGTTGAATTCTTGTACCAACTGAATTTTGTACGGGTGGAACTTGTGTTTTTTTAATATCGTTTGCACATTTGTACGATTCACGCCGGTTGTGGTCTCATTGGCTAATTTTCATGTACTCAGCGTACTATCCATGACAACTTGGCCCAATACGAATACCTCCATAGCTTCATTTACTACAGGATTTTCCCTCTGCCTCTTTTTATTCATAACGGAACCAGTTTCGTGAAATTTTGCTACTAAATCGCGAACAATTTTGCCATAAAGGTGTTTGTCAGGATGGCGTTCATTGAATATCTGCGCAAACCGATTGCCACATTCATTATTTTTAAAATAAAGTTCGATTATATCTACTTTTTCTGCAAGTGAGTACACCATAATTGTTAAAAAGTTTAACGATATTGAGAAGAACTTCAACGCACAAGTCACAGAACAGCTATCTAGCAACTGCCGCACCTGATCTTTCAACCTTGTGGCAAGTGAAAAAATGCGTAAACATCTAGAAATAATAAGAAAAAACAGAAAATTGGTCGAAGGAATTTATTCTTATCTAGTCTGATAAATGTTTAAATAAACTTTTCAAATTTCAATCCTTCATATTTTCTCAATGACTCGACCGATTTTCAAAAACGAAGCGGGGAAATATAGAGAATAGAAAGCTCTTTTCATTGGGGTGCCACTTGACCCCCCTTCCCATTTAAAAAAAGTTGGGGTATGACACCCCCGCTTAGAGGGTTGAAGGTTTTACAATCATTTTTGGGGCAAAAGTTGCTCCCCTCACAAACAAAATTGACGTGTTTTTGGATTTTCTGAAAAAAAAATTACCCTGGCCGTTATGCCTTGCGGAACGTTTTCGATGGACCACCCTGTATGTGGGTCCAGGCGGTGTGACATAATTTTTGCAAGAATTTTTCCTCCGATAGCCAGTAGTGAAATTCCTCGGTAGGTTCCGCAGTCTAATGCACTTCCTTTGTTCTTAAATATATTCACTATATTCGCGTTGAAAAAGTACTGAGGTACCTCTCCGCTTTCCCATATGACATCGAAGAGAGCCTTAAGATGACCAATAAGTTCTTTACTTGCACATTTATAGATTTCCGCCGGAATCGCGTCACAGCCAGCTGATTTGTTGTTTTTAAGCTGTTTTATGGAGTCCTTTATTTCCTGTTCTGTTATTGAAATGTCTAATACATCGAGGCTGATATACTGAGGTATTATGTGGAGTGCTTTCATATAGGGTTGTTTTCTTGGTTAAGGATATGGCTGTTTGGTTAAGAATCTTTCTAGCGGTTTCTGATTTGCTCTTCCTCTTTTAGTTTGCCGTTTTGTGCCATGATTGCGCATCTTGCGTTCTTAGTTGGGCCGTATACTTCTTTTACAGCCTCGAAGAATTTACGATAGTCGTGATGCGTGGCATACTCCTGAATCTGACTAGCTTTTTGCGACCACCAGTCATCCTTTAGTTGGCGCAAGTTTCTTCGGAGCGTGTTGTTGGCTGGTTTAAAGTTGTCTGCTAGTCGTGGATTGTGTGGATTTGCAGTGACGGCTTGATGTGCTCTATGTTTTTGTTCCAACAAAGCATGTATATGGCTTAAATCTATATGTTGTATGCCATACGAAAGTTTTAAAATAATTAAAGCAATTTAAATGGATTTTTTCACTCATAAATTTAGTAATTTGGAATACCACTAAAATAGCAGCAGCTATGTTGTTTATATTAAAAAGGTAAAAAAAAACATTGTTAAAAAAGTATTCAAATATTCATTAAATGCGAAAATTGGGTAGAATGTTTACAGTAGTCGCAAACATATACGTCCTGCATTCTATCCGACACAGAGTGCACTCATGATTCGCATGTGAGGCACTGATCTCACTATTCTTCCCTTGTACGTTTCCTTCGCTAAAAAGAACATAATTGCTTACTTTGGGTTTTTCTTATTACCGATTCTGAACCGTCCTATAACTGTGATACGCAAGCGCTGAAGTAAATATGAAAAAAGTATTTCATTTACTGATTTAAACCCGAACAAAGCTACAGTCTCTTCTGGCTCAGTATTTAAATCAAATTCTGGAGCGAGTTCTAAGGAGGTCGAAATAACCCAGCTCGCATTAGATTCACTATTGGTTCTTCTCTTCTGATTTTTGCTCTTGTTACCCTACATCTCTCCTACAATTAAGACCAGAGTAAGACAAATCTATCTACACCGGACACCTTATATGTTAAAATCCATCAAGCAGTTTGAGCTACATCGCGTGCCAAAGAAATTTAGATACATTATAAAATCGAAAAGCAGCAAAATAAATATAATTTGGACTATTTCAAATTTGCGTCAGTTAAGCTTCATTCAGAACCTCGAAATTAGTAGGATGAATTAGTGGTTTCAATTAGCGTAGAAGTTGGTTCCTCTAATTTAAATGTAAGCATTCAGAACGTCAAAATTATGGTAGGAATTTGCAATTAGTGGAAAAAGTTAACAAACTTTTAACTTTTCCACTAATTATACTTCAAAATTTGCGAGGAATATCATTTTGGCCTTTTATTATCAACCGTCAAGAGAAAATGTTTGGTTAGATCTGGTCGTAATTGTTGGTTAGAAACCAAAAGTTTATTGTTTTATAAGCTAAATATTAGGCTTCCTCTATGGATACAAATGATTAATGCAAGCTGTTGCTAGGATTTTCTATTAATTTTAATTGTGTTTTTTAGACATTGTGAATTTTTGACAACGTAAGCTAAAAACTATGAAGTGTAATTGAAACCACTCATCACACTACATTCCACTAATTACGAGGTTCTGAATGAAGCTTTATAGTATTCCGACAAAACTATAGATTCTTCTGTCCACTAAATACAAGCCGAAGTAGTAACTTATACCATATTTAAACAGATAGCGTCATGCATAGCTTCAATAAGTGGGTATTCTAAATTAGAAATAATATTCCGAATTACTCTCATTTCCTCTACTTTTTATTCTATGTATACTGTATGTTTTTTTGTATTTACATTTGAAGTGCTGGCTGTAATATTCAGACAGCTCCACTTTTTTATGAAAATAAGATTTTTACTCAGTTGCCTTTTAAAAAACGAATCAATCGTTCCCTGCCAACAAGCAGATATCTCCATTTAAAATTACATAAATTTCAACGTTATTTGGAGCTGCTTTTCTTTAGGTTTGAAGCAAGAACCTAGAGCTATTTTCAGCAAGTAAAATTTCTAAAAAATGTAACTGACTGGTTATTGCAGCCATTTCTTCATTATTTGTTATTTTTATAAAGCCCATAAGACAGATACCAATAGCAGATGCCAATAACAGACCACGGTTAGTCCAAGTTGGCAAGCCTGGGTTCTTAATAAGAAACCTTATTCAAAAAAAAAACACGTAAGTTTTAAGAATCCGCCTTTATAACAAACCGTTACTTATTATCTTCATCAATCCAAGGACAGAAATTTTATCAATAAGGAAATCAGTTAGAAAACGTACCATTGTTGGTGTTCTCATCAGTGGACAAACTCACGTTTGATTTAACACGGAACTTCGCCGTGCTCTAGTATTTAAGCTCAGTGGTTTTAGGATTTAGAGTAGTTCATAATTTTATTGATCACAGTCAGTGATACATCTCACTGAAACGTTGTGTAAGTTAAAATGGAAGCCTGAAGTTTTTTTAGCGTCTAATAATAATAAATTGACTTTATTGAGTAAAAGAAGGATTTGAATGATGCAATAAAATAAATTAAATTTCCTATTCCATTAAGGTCTACCTTGGTGAAGTCTAGACGAAGAGTTACTTTCACTTAACCAAAGGAGATTCCATAATTTTTTAAGTGTCAAAGCTCTGAAACTGTGTGATGAGTTATAACTTAAGAAAGGAAGCACTTTATATACTTTATATTATTTTATATAATATATTTTATATTATTATGCATTGCTTAGAGATGGACCATATAATATGCAGTCATGGTAGTTGAAATGTGATAGTACAATGAGTTTTGAAACAAAATTCTTCATCAATCATTACTCCCAAACTGCTGAGCGTAATCCAGGCAAGAATAATAATAATAATAATAATCCCTAATCCTTCAATGTAAGGAGATCGAGTTGGCGAGTCATCAACTCAAGGGAGGAGGGTCATTGCCAGGTCCTCACAATAGGAATTGAACAACCAAACCAAATCCAAGGAGGCAATAGAGAAAGAGGGACATACCCTCTATTATAGATACGGGACAACACCGGTATCAGATCTAAGGAGAGACCAAGTTAAAGAGGTGGAGAAAATGGAGACAGATTCTCCAGCCTCTACCTCACGGGTACCTCAGTCGGAGGCAAGCTCCTCAATTGTGAAAGGCGGCACGGAGGGCCACACTCCAACCGTGGAAGGGTGTGTACCTTCGGAGGAAGAACTGTTGTCAGAGGAGGATAGGAAATACCTTGTCCCCTCTACAACAGGGGTATGATGGGTTATAGACTGTGTGATGACTCAAGGAAGGGGGGCACAATAGATATTTAAGGTCGCAATGATTAACCCCCCTCTTACTCATTCTACTACATTCTACTCCCAAACTTTCAGCACATATTACAAAGTTTATTGGTATATTTTTAAT
The DNA here is from genome assembly GCF_002938485.1 of Sitophilus oryzae. Taxonomy (NCBI): domain Eukaryota; kingdom Metazoa; phylum Arthropoda; class Insecta; order Coleoptera; family Curculionidae; genus Sitophilus; species Sitophilus oryzae. The sequence goes on from NW_022146061.1 coordinate 239,823, forward strand.
ATGAAGCTGTAGGTTGTTTTATATAATATACATTTATACAATATATATAATATTTTTTAGCTAAATTTCTGTACAAATAATTATAAGTTTTATTGCAAGTTATGTTTCTCACAGATCTAAATTCATTGTGTTTGGCAAGGTTCATTACCATATTCTAAGCCTTCCATCTAACCCCGGCACTGGTTCTATCCTTTCTTTTTAAAACACAAATATAACCCCCGAGCTAAACCGAACCAGAAAATATAATAGGACGGATAGGACGGCCGAAGTTTAATGACTAGTCTAACCCGAGGTACTTTCAAACTTTGATTAATAGCCCCGCTGTATCTGGTCCGAAATGCGGCCGAACGGACCTTCATACTGTTCTTCAAACATTGTTAGTTTTCGAGAGTTTAAATGTTTAAAAACCGTATTTTATTTTCTACTGCGCGGCTTAAAAATCCAATTAGATAGTGTAACTAGTTTTGCGGTTGATTTGAAGGAATGCATGCTTTCGAAAATAAATCCTTTATTTAGTTTGTTCGTTGTAATGAAAAATAAAGTTGTTGTAATGAATTTAACATAGAAATTCTTAAAATGGTTATTTCTAAAGTAAATGCATGATAGGATTTTTAAAATGTATATGTTACGGCTAAAATGGATACTTGACTAGTTTTAACTCTGGCGTGGTGGGGTCTAGCACTATTTAAACTTCTGTGAAATTTTTACGCTTAATATTTAGGCCTCGCCGCGCCATTTACCTTTGTAGTCTAAGTACTGGCTACATAAAAAACCTTATCATCGTTACATGGCTAATTTTTTGTGTGAAGTATCTTTTTGTGTAGTCATTATGAAATAGTCATGTCTACTAGCGCAATCCCGGCGCTTAAAGGGGGGGGGGCAATCGAAAGGGTGAAATTTTGACACTAAAAATATTATAGGATACATGAGTTATAATTGCAAAAATAGCTTTTATTTATTATTTAGAAACGTGGAAAATTGTTGGCAGACATTTTTCTAGTCGCTAAAGTGCCGACAGACAACGCGAAAGAGGCATGAAATTTTAAAAATAATTAAAAAATAAAATTTGAAGAATAAAAAAAATTAAGGCATATTTGCATGCCGATTGGTGAAATGTCATATTTATTTATTTTAAAAGTCGTATGCAAGACAAAAAGATCGTGGCTCAATCAGCTGCAGACAGTTATCAAAAGCGCAATATTACTCGGGAACGCTGGCCGCCTCATCCATTTAAGTATAGATAAATCATATAATATACGATTATATTATAAATATATTTTTTTTATTATTTCAATAACGATTTTATTGTCTGCCCTTTTGCATACGGCTTTTTAAATTAATTAACTATAAACATGACATTCCACCAACCGACATGTATGTATGCGATGATTTTCTTTTGTCAAAATTCTATGCCTCTTTCGCGTTATCTGGCGGCATTTCAGCCACGAGAAAAATGTCTGTCAACAATTTTACACGTTTCCCAATAATAAATAAAAGCTATTTGGCAATTATAACTCGTGTACCTTATAATATTTTTAGTGTCAAAATTTCAACCTTTCGATTGGCCGCCCCCGCTTTAAGCCCCGGTATCGCGCTGGCAGACATGACTATTTCAAAATGACTACACAAAAGGATACTTCACACAAAAAATTAGCCATGTAACGATGATAAGGTTTTTTATGTAGCCAGCTCTCGGTCTATTTGAGTTAGGGTACCCATATGCAACTGTTAAAAAATGCGCACTTATTTTTATCAAGTATTGTTCCTACCAGCACAGGGGGTGTAAAGTTGCATTGGGGTCTGTGTGGCACCACCACGCCAAGAATGCTTCGTTATTAGGACAGTGCGGTGGGTAGTCCAAAAAGTGTGCGTCACGGGGACACTAATTTTGAGGAAGTATTAATTGAGTGGTTTTATGAACTTAAAGAGACTTAAGTGATATGAAGATTATTGGAGACATTGATTTTTCCCCGAAGAGTAACCATAACTCCGATTCTGAATCTCTTACTTACAGAAGAGAGAAAATTGAATAATCAATACCAGAAACGAAAGAGATGTGGTATATGTCAAAGGAGAAATGACGAAAAACAAAAATCTCATGAATCAAATGTGCAGTGCACGATCCATGTGCGGCCACTACACATCCTATGTTAGCATGAACTGTATTCGAAAAAGTTATGTACATTCAAAGTTTGCAGTTTTGTTGAAAATTATTTATGTTTATTACATTAGCTTCACATTTCAGTTGTTTGTACTTTCAATAATACGAGAAAATCATATCTCGTACTTATAATAATACGCGAAAATCTCTTCATAATTTATTTTTAACTGAAAGAAAAAAAATGGACTCCAACGGACCCCAGAACGCCATAAGCCGAACAAAAATTCATCACGTCAGTTGAGGGTTAAACTGGTTAAACTAGCCACCACTTTTCCATACTAGAATGTAGAATATTGAGGAGGGGAATTAATTACCGCGACCTTACAGATCTATTGTGTGTTCCCCCTTATTGAGTTGCAACGAGTTGCAACTTTGTCTTTGACATCAGCCGTACCAAAGTTCATGGCACGAATGGTCGTCGTCTCGGTGCACGCAGTGATAAGGTGTTCTGGTGTTTCTCCATTTTCCCCACAGAATCTGCATTCGCCATTGTTTCTTAGTTTCAGTCTACTGAGGTGTTCGTTGAGGAGGCAGTGTCCTGTTAGGACCCTGTGAAAATCACGAACATTGTTGTTACTTAAATCAATGAAAATCTTTGATTTTTCTCGGTCGTAAGTTTTGAAGAACTTTTTCGAGTGTCTTAGACCGTTGGAGGATTCCCATTCCTGGTTACGGATGAAGTCTTCTAGGTTGACGAGTCTTCTAGTATATTGAGTCTACCAAATGTCCTTTCAGAATATTCAAAAGCTATTTTGATGTGGGCAATTTGAATAAGTTTTTTCGAGTGTTGAAAGAATATGAGTAAAAGTCAGTCTTCTTCTTCTTAGGTCGCGGTCTTCCTTCGGAGGTTGGCGATCCATGGCTATGATGGAACACTGGCTATGATGGTGCGTGAAACCGCACCTCTGAAAATTTCGATCGATGTTCTACCGAACTGACAACTTCTTCCCACTGATCTCCTGCCCTCAATTTTGCCCTCGTTGACCAGTCTGAGCACCTCGTATCGATCACCCCTCATGATGTGACCGACGTACTGTAACTTCTGTTCCTTCACTGTTGATATGAGCCCTTTATCTTTGCCCATCCGCCTGAGTACCTCCTCATTGGTCACTCTCAGTCATCCAGGATATACCCAGCATACGACAATACAAGTACATCTCAAAAGCGTTAATGCGGTTTCCCAATGTCTGATTGAGTGTCCAACTCTCAGCGCCGTAGATAAATACTGGAAAGATGTAGCAACGCAGCAGTATGTGCAGTTCGAGGCTTAGATCTCGGCTGGAGAAGAGGGTTTTCATGGAAGCAAAAGTACGTCTGGCCTGTTCGATCTTCGCTAAAATTTCAGTTTTGGGGTCGCAAGCGTCTTTAACTAGATACTTTATGGACGATACTTGTTCTACCAACTAAAAGTCAATCAACATATTTATTGTTATTTATTAACGTAAAATGAGTTCCGTTTTATTTTTAGAGTGGCCTTTTTTATTCAACTTTAAAAATAAATATGGAATGAAAAATAGGTACATAAAAATATCCCTTTTATGTTACGAACATTTTTATCTGTTCAGACAGAACATGCAAATGAATTTAACATTTTCAGGTCACGCGTGGCATATCACTGGATACGTTTTAATATTTATAAGGCTACATAAACAAAATAGGTTTATTAGCATGCCTCTTTATTAATAATTAATTTTATTGAGATTGTCGCTAACGATCTTCTTTCCCTTTTCGTGTATTATGAATAAAGCACTTTTAATAAATAAAATACATACTCTGAAACAAGCCGTGTCAAAGGAGTCGAAAATGAGTTGAAACGCAAATCTGTTTATTTTAAAGTTATGGGGTACCTATTAATAATAATACAACGTATATAAATTTATTTTTATTTGAAGATTTATATATCTGAAATATTTATGAGCAGTCACTGTATAATAAAAAATGTCTACCGGGTGTTGCATCGTCGAGCGGGACATAGGAAATCCCATGTAAATTTTAATCGGATCAATTATTAGCTTCCTTAATTATTTTAGAGAATAATTATATTTAGGTTTATTGAAGAGCACTAAAACCCACATTCAAAATTATTCTTTTAGATATTTTTGATTAGCCCGTTTACGAGTTATTGCCGATTTCTTTTTAAATATTTCTCCTTTCTTATGGCCCTGTATTTACTTATGAGCACCAGTCAAGGTAAAAGATAACTGTCAAATGAAGTTGTCATTTCAGAAAGTTATCTATTTAGTGCTTTATTATTATTATTAAAAACTCATACCTACATCGAAAATATTAGCCATGAATTACACGACCGAAGAAAAAGTATTGATGATTAAATTGTATTATCAAGGAAATTGTTTTGTTCTAAGATTATTAGTGGACTGTAATAGGTATGAGTTTAAAGAGGTTTTGAACTTTTGACACTTTTATTTGTTATTTTTCAGCGGCGATCGGGCGGCCTTGTGTCTTACTTGAGTTTTGTCTATAAACTGAAACTTTCGTTAGCTGAGCGCGGTTGCCTAATTGCTTGGTTGTCTGGTAGATGTCGTTAAATCAATTTAAAATAATTTACAATAAAAATACAGAAACTAGACATGCCGCCGACCTTGAAATAATACATTGTTTCAACAAAATACAAACTAAATTATAATCTGATACATTATCATGAATTCCAACAAATACAAAATAATGCTTATTGCTAATCATATTCCATGGGTAAAGGAACGACCTTTGTTATCGCACGTTTAAAAATGCCATTTTTTGTGCGCACTGACACAACACGCACTAAATTATCACTTCCGGGATGAACAGACACTATACGTCCCAATGGCCAACGCATAGGAGGCTCGTTGTCTTCTTTCAGCAACACTAGGATGCCTTCCTTAACGTTTTCTTGGCGAGTTTGCCATTTGGACCTCTGTTGTAATGAATTCAAATAGTCTTTACTCCATAAAGACCAAAAACGCTGTACGAGCTGTTGTAGGTGCTTGAAGTGACGTAATCGATTGGCAGGAATATCAATGTCGTTCGATGGAGGGACTGCGATTAAACTTTCGCCGATCAGAAAATGTCCGGGCGTAAGAGCTTCTAGGTCGGAGAGGTCATTAGTGAGGGGTAAAATTGGGCGGGAGTTTAAGATTGCCTCTATTTGAGTTAGTAGTGTGTAAAAATTTTCAAAATTTAAATGATTATCGCCGAGAACACGCTTTAAGTGATGTTTAAACGAACGAACTGCAGACTCCCAAGTACCACCATGATGAGGCGATTTGGGTGGAATAAAATGCCACGTTATTCTATGCTCTGAGAAATAATTCGGGTATTTTTCGTTAACTGAATCTCGCACAACCTGGCATAATTTAAGCAATTCGTTATTCGAACCTACGAAGTTAGTCGCGTTGTCGCTAAATACATGACCACACAAACCACGACGAGAGACAAATCTTTTAAAGGCATTCAAAAAACCTTCTGTGCTAAGGTCGGTTACGAGCTCAGCATGAACGGCACGCGTACTAAGGCAAATAAAAATACACACATAAGCCTTAATTTTAACTCTATTCCGAGTTTTACCATCTTTTAGTAAATAAGGCCCAGCGTAATCGACTCCACAATAATAGAAAGGGCGAGAAGGTACGACTCTTGGTTTAGGTAAAGACCCCATTAATTGATTAATGTCGGCTGGTTTGACGCGGAAACATATTAGACATTTTCTCACTATCTTTCGGACCTCATTTCTTCCGTTGACTATCCAAAATTTGTCTCGAATTTGGTTTAATACAAACTGCGGACCAGCGTGTAAAAATATAACATGGTAATAATTAATAATTAAATCAACAAAACAATGTTTAGCGGGTAATAAAATAGGGTGTTTTCGGTCATATTTTAAGTCCGAATTTTTCAATCGACCGCCTACACGTAAAATACCTTTATTGTCTATAAAAGGATCAAGACTTATAAGTTTGCTATTTTTTGACAAGATTTTATTATTTTTTAAAGCCTTAATTTCTTCTGAAAATCGTTCCGATTGAATAATTCTATAAAGAGTTAATAAAGCCTCATCTAATTCTTGAAACGTAAGAATTCCGGTTAACTTGCTATTAGATTTTAAATTATGAAAAAATCGGTAAATATAAGCGACGATACGGATTAGTTTGGGATACGAAGAACATCTAGAAAATATTTCGTTTACGAGAACACTTTTAACAGCGGCGAAAGAAACCTCTATGTTTTCTTTTCTTACATCGGAAATTGATATTTTGATTTTCTTGGTATCAGGCCATGTTTCGGGCGCTGTTTTCAAAAACGACGGTCCGTACCACCAAAGTGCTTGGTTTTTTAATTCAAGTGGGTCGGCACCCCGAGAAACTATGCTGCTGGATTGATTTCTGTATTTATGTGGCTCCAGGTAATATCGGCGGTAAGACGTTGGATTTCCGCTACCCGGTTACAAATAAAAATAAAAGTTTTCCACTGGCTAGGCTCTGCATTAAGCCAGTCCAATACGATGGTTGAGTCGGTAAAAAGGACAGTATCGTTTACAGGGAAATCTAAAGCTTTTATTGTTTTTTCTAATAAACGAGCTAGTAAAAGTGCACCGCACAGTTCTAATCGAGGTAGGCTCATGGAACTTGACGTTAAAGGAGCTAACCGAGATTTCGCGCATATTAAGTGTGACTCGATTTCGTCACCGTTTTCGCTAACTAAATAAATACATGCTCCATACGCAAGTTGTGAAGCATCGGAAAATCCGTAAAGCCTTTTGGGTTTTTTGAAAGACTGGCCTTTTAATACACAACGCGGGATTTGCAACGACTTTAAATTTGGTAATTTACTAACGAAATCTAACCATTCGATCGAAATATCTTCTGGAACATCGGTGTCCCAGTTCACTTTGGAAATCCAAATCCTTTGTAAAATCAATTTAGCTTTAACGATTACAGGACTAATTAAACCCAAGATATCGAAAAGCTGTCCTATCGCGGCTAAAACCGTTCTTTTCGTAATTTTGAAAGTATCGATTTTTATATTATAATTATATCCGATGGTATCCATACTAGGATTCCAAACTGTGCCTAACGTTTTCGTTTCGCCTTCCCCTGGTATACAAAGTCTTCGTTTGGCGTATAGCCGGAAATTTCTAGAACGCGGTGATCATTGGAAATCCATTTTCGCAAATTAAATCCGAATTTCGATAAAATTTTGTTGATTTTTATTTTTAAGTCAATAGCTTTGTCAAGGTCATGATGACCAAAAATTAAGTCGTCCATGTAAAAATTATTGATAATAATTTGACTTATTTCGGGGTTAGAATCTTTAATTTTAAGACCGATTTCATGCAGTGCGCGAGTAGCCAAAAAAGATGCGCTAGCGGTACCGTAAGTCACCGTATTTAACTGATAATGGATTATTTCTTTAGTTTCATTATCTCTCCAAAGTATACGCTGTAAACTACGTTGTGATTCGTCGATCAATATCATTCGATACATTTTTTCTATGTCCGCTACGATTAATATTGGATAAGTACGCATTCTTAATACGACGTCAAAAACATCCCGTTGAACTTTCGGTCCGACTTTTAACACGTCATTTAAACTAAGCCCAGAATCAGTTTTTAAACTAGCGTTGAAGACAACTCGTACCTTTGTAGTACTACTACTCTCCTTTACAACCGCGTGATGGCTCAAGTATACGCACACCTTTCCAGGTTGATCTAATTCCGGATTAATTTCCGACATGTGTCCTAACTGCTTATATTCGTTTAAAAAATCCGCGTATTGTTGTTGTAAATCGGGTTTTTTTGCTAAACGTCGCTCTAAAGATAATAAACAATTTACGGCAATAGAATAGGAATCGCCCAATGCTAAATAATTTTCTTTTAGCGGAAGTTTTACGATGAATCGCCCGTCGGAATCGATTTTGTAATTTTCCCGAAAATGTTTTTCACATTCTAATTCTTCGTTACTTAATTCATTTTGTTTATTTTCAATATTTTCTATTTGCCAAAATTGTTGAACGTTATTATGCAACATTTTATCGCGTTCTTGATTTAAAGTTAAAAAACAATTAGTATTTGCGTTATTAGTGCGGTGGTTTGTCGTTAATTTATGTAAATCTAAAGGTCCTACAAGAACCCAACCGAATTTGGTGTTCTGTAAAATAGGCGCGTTGTCTCCGAAGAGTATTTTTTCACTACTCAAACAACGGAAAAATATTTCGGTTCCTATTAAAATGTCTATAGGCTCTGAATTAAAAAAATCAGGATCGGCCAACGTAATATTTTCGGGCATATTTATTAAAGTAGGATCGAAAGAAACTTGCGGCAATTTTGTAGTAATCTGACTGATTACCAAGAATTCAATTTTAGCCTGGAACGCATCATTTAACGATCTTATAGTTGTTTTAATTTTAGACGATACCCTACAGGACGCGTTATTTATACCTATAACCGGCATATTTATTTTGTTGCGTGGTAATTTTAATTTATTGCAAAGTTCTTCCGAACAAAAGTTTGACTGGCTCGCGGAGTCTAATAACGCGCGACACTTTACCGTCCTGCCGTTTGAATCTAAAATATTTACGTATGCTGTAGCAAGCAAAATCTGCTCGTCGTTTTCACCTTGGCTAGCAGCTGATGCCGTGGCGGTACTATACGGAGCCGTCTGCATTTCACCGACTTCGCTTGGCGCGTTACGTAGCGAGCCCTTGTCAGCTCTGTTGCCGGGTTGAGCACGTATGTCAGTAGTTTCATTTTCGCAATTCCTGTGTACCTCTAAAAAATTATTTGAAGCGGGAATTTGTAAATTTGCGGTGTTACCGTCGTTCATAAGAGTTACAGCGGCAAACGTATTATTATTTTGCGGATTTCGATTTGTATTATTATCGGAATTACGATTTGGTGGATTTCGATTCGAATTATAATTATAGTCGTGTAATATTGAGTTGTGCTTTCGATTGCAAACCTTACAGGTTTTACTTGTACATTCGTTGACGCTATGCCCGGTTTTCAAGCAGTTCGTACATATTCCTAAACGTTTTAATTCGAAAAATCTACTTTTAAACGGCAACGCGAGTAGTTTCGGACATTTGTACGTATAATGTGAAGTTTCGTGGCAAAACGAACAATTGCCGACATCGTAAAATTGTAACGGTTGTTCTTGCCCTTGATTTAAAGGAATATTTGCGTTAACGTGTGCTACAACTCCACGATTGGGCACTGAGGTTCCGCGATTTTGGGGGTTTCTTTCGTGTGTATTTTTTTCGTATACGCTTTGATTTTTATTGTCGATAGTTTCGAGCACTTGACATTTGTTTTTTAAGAACGATATAAAGTCTTCGAAGGTAGGAGAATCTTGCTTGTTAAAAATTTCCCATTCTTTTCGGGTATTGTTGTCTAATTTTTTGCGCAATTAGATAAATTAGTAATGTATCCCAGTGATCTACCGGTTGTTGTAGACTGGTTAAAGCTCGGAGATTTCGCACGACGTTATCGATAAGTTTACGTAAATTTGGATATGATTCTTTCGTGATGCTCGGCATTTCGAATATATTTCGGACGTGGCTGTGGATTAACACTCGCTTATTTTCATATCTTTCGCGTAATAACTTAATAGCTTCATTATAATTAGATTCGCAAATTTCTAAAGAATGTAATACCTGTGCTGCTTCCCCTTGAAGGCAGGATTGCAGATAATAGAACTTTTGTATTTTTGTCAGTTCAGAATTTTTGTCAACCAGCGCTTGAAAGATCTCAAAAAAAGGCAACCAGTTTTCGTACGTTCCGCTAAAATGTGGCAACGAAATAGACTGTAATTTAGCGCTGTTACTACTATTGGGCACCAGACGGTAAACTCGCGGGTATGCTTGTATTTAAATTTGAATGCACGTCACGATCATGCTGTTCTATTAAATCGTTCGCCAAAGCGGCTGCGTTGAAGTATTCGTCTTCAAACAATATTCTCTCTGGTTCCTGAGAGGTATCCAATTCCTCTAATTTGGTTTGAATAGCTTCAAACTCTGCCCAAGCTGTGTCGAGGTTCGCTTTTCTTACTTTTAAAACCGATATATTAAGATTTTGACTGTTGACAAAATTATTAAAGCGTGTTAACGTGGCTTTTAATTGGCCCCTACGATATACCAATCTTTTGATCTCGACTGCCTTCGTGGCGGCACTTTGGGCTGCTGTATTTTCAGAGTCGTTAATTTTTTTTTTTTAAATTTTAATTTTTTGAATTTTATCAAATTTTAATTTTCGTTATAAAAAAACTACATAAATTGCAAAAATCTATTTTAAACTACGTCCAAATAAACACTACGAATCCAAATTTTAGCATGCAGATGGGTACATTTATAAGCGGCAAAACTAAGCAGGGATTACTACGGTTAGGACTTATTAAATGAAAGGAAACGACCTGTTAAATTTCTGGACTCCTTGCTGCTTGCTGTTCGGCTTGGCAACGTTGCGGCTCCTCCAACCAGGAACAATGGCGCTCGTCTTGACCGGCGAACTTTACGCGTTTACGATTTGTTTACGATCACTTTTCCGATTAATTCTGCTCTAAGGACCAAAATGTTTTGTTCTAAGATTATTAGTGGACTGTAATAGGTATGAGTTTAAAGAGGTTTTGAACTTTTGACACTTTTATTTGTTATTTTTCAGCGGCGATCGGGCGGCCTTGTGTCTTACTTGAGTTTTGTCTATAAACTGAAACTTTCGTCAGCTGAGCGCGGTTGCCTAATTGCTTGGTTGTCTGGTAGATGTCGTTAAATCAATTTAAAATAATTTACAATAAAAATACAGAAACTAGACAGAAATAGTTATCAAAAGGTGTCGGACATGTTTGCTGCTCTGTATCCGAATAGACCGATACCTGGAAAATCTACAATCGCAAGGAATATCCAGAGAATTGAGACCTAAGGTACCCTAATAAATAACTGCAGATGTGAAGCAAGGCAGGAACAAAGAGAAGATGCAAGAAAAGATACCGACTTGGAAGTTTTATTGTGCGTGGAAGAGAACGATGGAAAGATCAGCACAAGGAAACTTGAGGATGAAATAGGAATAGATCACACTACAGCGTTTCGAATTTTGAAACGACATAAATACTATTCATTCAAATATAAAACGTACCAAGAGCTACGAGAGGGGGACGAAATACGGCGACAGGCGTTTTGTTTTGATATGATGGAAAGAGCAAACACGGATAGGCAATTTTTAAAAAATATAACTTTCACTGACGAGTGCATGTTCACCTTAAATAATGAACCCAATGTTCAAAATTATCGATATTGGAACAAAGAAAACCAACACAGGTTTGTCAAAACAAGGACGCAATATCCACAGAAAGTAAATGTTTGGGCAGGGATATTCGGACACAATATTATCGGGTCATTATTTCTTACGCGAAATATAAATGCAGAATATTATTTGGAACTACGCGAAAATCATATTTTACCTGCTTTACATGATGCTGCTAGGGAAAATCAGGAAGTTTGGTACCAAATGGATGGCTGCCCGGCACATAGTACCCTGGCTGTTCGGGAATATTTAGACAATAGTTTTAACGGAAACGTTTTTGGACTAAATCATACAGTAAATTGGCCAGCAAGGTATCCTGATATTTCGCCAAATGATTTCTTTCTCTGGAGCCATTTAAAAAACAGGATATACAAGGATAAAAAATACCCAAATCTAGACGAGTTAAAAATGCTATTTCTGCCGAATGCAATAGAATTTCAGTTTATCAACTAGCGAATGTAAGAAGAGAATTTTATGATCGCCTGGGTTATTGTCTAGCAGTCGATGGAAGAATATTTGAACATCTTAAATCCTAAAGTTCTAACAATTTAATAGTACCTAAATTAATAAATTGTAGCGTTTTTTAAACAACCACCACTGCGAACGGCAGCTTTTCATCGGAGAGCAGTCGTGGATAAGGTATTTCACTGGAAAGAAAACTAATTAATAACAATAAACAAAAAAATAGATATTGGGCGCCAGGCATGTACAGAGAAAGAAAACACAGTTGTATAATACTTAAAATTAATGACTATATTTATTCGTGATGAATTCTGATGGTAAATAGCATTGTACAATTAATATAATTATTATAGTGGTTACTTGTTGAGTAAAACTATATATGTAAATAATATTAAATACGTTCTATGAAAAGACTATAAAGAAAATACAATGCGTGTAACATTAGAGAAAATATAAGAAAAGTAGCATTACTTTATTTAAATTGTTAAATTTATATGGTGTTCAATCAGATGTGTTGCAACCTGTAGATTCTAGAATCTATCTCGTCATTCATCTATTAGTATAGCGAAATAATGATGTCTATAGAAAGTAATACCATTACAATGCGTGATATTATGAAATCTAAAATCTAAATCACACTTTTACTACTGCATTGACATAAATATTCTTAATAATCTAACCACTAAATATAGTCTGTACGCTATAGTTTAAATGTACGTTACTGTTTAAGACTGAAAACATTTTAGGTGTTAAATGCAATACCAGAACTTAAAATTACACTTAGCTGTTCTTTAATGTAACCCTGCTTCAACCAGTAGCAGCGCGAGGAGGTCTTGCATCTCTGCACTGTCTGTCGGCGATCCAGGCTTAGAAATGGGGTGAAGCAGCACGGGGCTCAAGCCACACCCACGCTGGGGCACTCTATGTGAAGACAAATCAATCCTACAGGGGACACTTGTCCATGGGACATCCGTCCATAAGACAGTGGCACAAGGGAATACTAGGACCTTGGATAATACCCGTACCTTGTAAATAGTCCGTCCGTAAGACCCTAAGAACATGAAACCCATGTTTAAAATCAAACACCGTCTAATAAACAAAATGAACCTACCTCGAAGTACTTCCGAGGGCTCAATAAATAATAAATAATCTGTCCTTTCTTCCAAATGACATTCTGGAGGCCAAAAGCAAAGGGACGCCAACGTGCCAGCCAAATACAAATACAAGTTGGGCCATCCGTAACTCTACCCTAAAAATATTCGCTAATAATAACGAATCTAAAAGGAAAATAACTCAGCTTTACCTGTAGCTTCGAAATGGCAGCTGATTCAGATAATACAGCCAGATTTAAATGACCACCATTTCTCAACACTGGGACTAATGGCGTCTAAGAGGCCGAACGGTCCAACCAAAAGTGAAGTTAGATCACAAAGAATTGACAGAAGCGAAGTTGACAGCGCGCGCTCCCACAGAGCGATACCATAAATCCTTACAGCCGTAGCTACTGAATAGGCTTATATCTGGGAACGTAAAAATTGCGCGTCAAATAAGCTATCCGGCTTGAACGAGAGGGAATCCGGTGATGATAGGCCAGATATCATATATCATATGTAAAAAAGACATGTAACGAACTAAAAACGTTACAAAATTATTGAATATTGTAATAATACTATAATTAACCTTGTAACTGATTACTTTATTTTACTTTAATTCATATTAATTTGTATTTATAAAAACATTTTTAAGATTTCCGATGTAGGAATGAGTTTTCAATAATAATAAAGCACTAAATAGGTAAATTTCTGAAATGACAACTTCATTTGACAGTTATCTTTTACCTTGACTGGTGCTCATAAGTAAATACAGGGCCATAAGAAAGGAGAAATATTTAAAAAGAAATCGGCGATAACTCGTAAACGAGCTAATCAAAAATATCTAAAGTTATTCTTTTGAATGTGGGTTTTAGTGCTCTTTAATAAACCTAAAGAATTATTCTCTAAAATAATTAGGGAAGCCAATAATTGACCCCATTAAAATTTACATGGGATTTCCTATGTCCCGTCCGACGATGCAACACCCGGTATACCTATGTGACGAATTCATCTCTCCAAAAAAATCCTATATAGGTATTTCGCAACTGCAAGAAAATCTACAAAATAAATTAGTTTAGTTTGGTTTACTTGTCAGCAGTGGCTTACAAATGTACACATTTGCCAAACGGACAAAAAAATGCTTAACGTTTCGGAAAGTTTATCTCTTTCCGTCGTCGGAAGCAAAAAAATACAAAGAATAAAAAAAACTATTTAAAATATTTAAATGCAACTATTCGGGAACACTTTAGTTTTTTTTTAAACAGATACGTCTACAAAACCGTTGACGTTCTGTTCAAATAATATTATATCAAGTTAAACTTGAAAATTAACAATTACTACCTGATAACAATTATTTAATAAGCTAAAACCAAAAAGCTTCAAATTTTTTGTATGATTATTTTTAATTTGTTTTTATTTTTTACGTATGTTTATTTATGTTATGTTCTTTAAAATCAAAGAAGCGATTGCCATACAATTACTGACATCTACGGATGCATGAGGAATACACTTATTTTTATTACATTGCACATTAAAAAAACTCTTTTATTTTTCTTTTAGAGGCTATCGCTTCTTTCATAATAATTTTGGCGTTCTTGAAATTTATTCTGTGCCCTGTCAATGCTGACAAATGTTTGTGAAAGTCGCCCTTTCTAAATTGTAATGGCTGCATGATAAGTTTAAATAGTTCTAAAAAGTCATTCTGTTTAGTTAATGAAATTAATCTATTATTATTATCTATATTTATTAGTAATCATTGTATGATAGTAGAAATTGATAAGACGAATTGTCAGGTCAGGAACTTGGAACACCCTAAATAGGAAAGTTCCACTCCCCTTACAACTTTGAGGAACACCTCACTGTAATCCTGAGCAAGAGAAAAACGTTTAGCAGGTAAAAGACCATACCATAACGAGGTAAGCATCATTAGCTTCGAAAACCAAAGAAGAAATAGGGATAGGAGTATTTGGGTCGAAAACTAAATATTCCGAACCAATGGACAGGCAAAACACAAAAAGAATACGAAAAGAAATCTATTTAAAATGTTTAAATTTAACAGCTGTTGAATAGTTATTTTTTATACAAGACGATAAAATGGTATGTTATCGTCGACCGAAAAGATTAATTCACGAGCGATGAAATCGCGAGTGAATTAATTTCGGGAGGCGATAATGCAATTTTATCGTCGTGTATAAAACAATATTTTTTTTGATAGCGAGTTACGTTTTAAAACATATTCAGAAATTATTATTTCAAGGAATTTATTACGAGTAGAAAAAATATTGTGCTGGGTTGGCGTTGGTGTCTATGTAATTTGGCAAAAAAATAAAGCTGTCTCTTTAGTTGTCAGTTTTAAGTCAATATTTTTTAATTCTCTTTCGTATCGATTGCTGATTGAATTGGAGCCAGAAATGGCTCAAAACGAATTAAGTAAATGACCAACAGATATTCAGGCTGAGGCGACAAACGCCATATCCAAACTACTTCCATCTAAGTCCCGAATAACTTATGAAAAGGGATACAAAAATTTTCAAAAATAGAAGCAGTTAAAAAACGTGCGACAAGAAATGAAGTTTTTAACCTATCCTCGATGTTAAAGTATCATTTAATCTACCCTTGCGGTTAAAGTACTGTTTTATCTAAGTACTATTTTTGATAGATATAAGGCAATTTTAACAGTTGCTATGGAAAAAACATATAAACTGAATAATTTATCTATAGTTTATCTGAAAGAGAGAGAGAGGTAGTAAAATACTGAAGGATTTATTCTTGATTAAACTTAAAAAAACGTATTATGAAACTAGTCAGCGTAGATAGATAACTAAACTAGAGGTGTTTTTTATTTATAATCGTTTAACATTCTCTCATTTTCTATCAATAAACTAATACAAATTTATAAAAATGCAAATAATAACTATGACTTTTTAATTTTTGAACAATTTATATATTTTCTCTAATTTCTTTACACCTTCTTTATCATTATTCTGTTATTTTTCTGAATGCATTTTTATTCTAAACCAATTACAGTATCAATATTCTATTACAATAATATTAATATCGTATTTATTATTAAATGAGTGTGCACATTCATATTTCCAAGTATAATTGTGCAACTGCAAGGTAATTTTTCCATTCAATTCAATAATATTACAATACGATTTATTTCATAAAGGTATATGCAAAAACATATTAATCGCATAAATTGCTTTGATATTGAAGGGATTTATAATAACTCTACAGGGTGTTTCGAAAAACATGTGTCATATTTATTTATTATATCAACATAGATAGGTCGAAAAAAAACTTTGACCCCCTGTAGGTACAATATATAGCAGAATCGGACATAAGATTATATAAAAAATAAATCCTACTTTTACGTGAGGAATCTCACCACAAAAGATGGCACACATTTTTTGATACATCCTGTATTGTATGAGAAAAACACCTAGTTTTAATATTTATAACACTGTTATTTAGTATTAATTAATTAAGGTAATTTGAATTTCGCGGTAAAGGTTGGTAGTACCGCCCCAAATTTTGCATTAACCTGTCAGATAAGGTTATGCTAATATGCTGTCATCAAAACACAAACCCACTCACCTAGTTGTTTCATGATAACGAATGTAAATTATGGTAAAAAAATAATGTTTAGTAGGCTTGTGACACACCGGTAGATAAAAACATGCAGATTTCTATTTTTAATTTTAGTTTAAACTTATTATTCTGAATAGAAAAATATTGTTAACACGCTAACCGTATTGTACAGGGTGAGCGGAACTCGATGTCTCACCTCTATTATGAGAAAAAAAAAATCTGAAAAGATGTTTTTAAATGGGACAATAAAGTGTATTTTAAGCCAAATTTGCATACTTCTCCATATTTGGAAATTGATATAATGACGTCATCGATTTATATTTTCCCAGAAACATACCTATATTTTAGCATATTTAAATAGATTTGATTTTTCCGAACAAATTTTATAAACAACAGAATTTGCTCTCTCATTCAGTTAAAAAATTACAAGCAAATCTGTAAAAAAATACTTTTTTAAAATTCGCAATTATCACGATTTAAACAAGTAGCCTTTGGAAAAAATAGAAAAGTCGCATCTGTCAATTAAACTAATTATTAACAAGCAGTCAAACAATTTTTATTGTCATTTGCATTGTAAAAATGTTCACGCACAACGAAAAGGTTGACATGTTATTAGTTTATGGCGAATCTCAGAAGAATCCTAGAAGAGAAGTTCAGTTATACGCACGAAGATATCCGGAACGTGTTATTCCAAGTTTAAAAGTGTTTGCACGATTGGAACGCAGTTTACGTGCAAATAACGAGGCATTTTCTTCTCGAAAGGAAAAACAGATTGTTAAAAGGGCCAATTCTGACAATACCGTTGCGACTATTTTGCAGTATTTTGAAAACCATCCAAGGAACTCGATTCGGAAAGCCTGTCGTGAGTTGAATTTGAAATACAGTTCTGTGCGAAAAATTTTACGAGAAAACGGTTATCATGATTATAAACTTCACAACTTAGAACACCTGTCAGACGAACATCAACACCGATGAATTAATTATATTGCCCAAACGATGGTAAACTTAGATAATGGCAATCGGTTGCTTGAACATGTGTTGTGGACGGATGAAAGCCGTTTTGTCAGTAATGGTAAGCCCAATAAGAAAATGAACATTTTTGGGTTACTGAAAATCCATATTTTGTCAACCCGATTGATAATCAAAGATATTTCGGAATTAACGTTTGGTGTAGTATTAAACAACTGTTTGGTACTCCCAATATTGACGTATGGCTGCGAATCGTGGACTCTCAGGCAGGCGGAACGTAAGAAGATCGATGCTACCGAGATGTATTGTTATAGACGTATGCTCCGTATCCCATGGACTGAACGCCGTACAAACGTTTCCATTATAAATAAACTTAATATTACTAACACAGGCTTTCCTGTAAAATCCGACTAAAACAACCAAAATCTTTTGGACATATAATGAGGAAAAGTCCGGACAATATGGAAAGACTCATAATTCAAGGCAAGGTGGAGGGACATAGACCACGTGGCCGCTCTCCAACTCGATGGATAGACCAGATCACGACTAGCTGTAGCAAGCCAATGCACGATGTCATCGAGATGATAAAAGACAGAGATAGGTAAATTGTGACAGAGGCGCATGGAGAAAAATCATCCATGATGTGTTACGCTGACCACTATACTCCCTAATGGGGGTCAGAACTGAAGAGAGAGAGAGAGTAGTATTATTAATGGGCATTTGATTGGTCCATATTTTTACGAGGGAAATTTAAACAGAGAGGGATATTTACAATTTCTTCAAGAACAACTTCCTGTGCTTCTCGAAAATGTGCCATTACAGTTGCGAGCAAATATGTGTTTCCAGGATGACGGAGCACCACCGCATAAATCAGAAATTGTCCAATAATATTTAAATGAAACTTATGGAGAAAATTGGATAGATATAAATAGACCGACGCGACGCAGTGGGCTCCTAAATAGCCGGACTTAACCCCACTAGACTTCTTCTTGTAGGGAACTCTAAAAAATAAAATTTACAAAACACCATCTATTAATTTGGAACATTAAAAAAAAAATTGAAATTCTTGCGACGAATTAACTAGAGAAATGCTTCTTAAGGCTTTAGTGAGAGAAGTAAGGCTTAGATTGGATAAGTGTTTAGAAGTAGGAGGTGGGCATATTGAAAATTTGATGAAGTGATTGCCTGTATAATACGTTGTTTCTGTTGTAATGTATAATAGTTATAATATATTTTGTTTTATGACAGTTGTGTTTTGTAAGGTAAAATTACTAAATAGCACAAATTAAAAATGCTTAAATATTGACAGATGCGACTTTTCTATGTTTCTTTCAAAGGCTACTTGTTTAAATCGTGATGATTGGAAATTTTAAAATATTATTTTTTTTACAAATTTGCTTGTAATTTTTTAACAAGAATTGGTTAAATAATTTATACGTATCTTATCGCTATATCTTTGAACAATCTACAAAAAAATAATATTTTTACAAACACCACCGCACTGCGTGGAATCCAAACCAGAAACCATCTCCTCCGTTAACCAACTTTAAACGTATAAAATTCAGTAAGTGTTATTATTAATAAAACTAGTTTTTCCCGCGACTACGTTCGCGTTACACTTCGAATCGTTCATGCATTGATTTAAACGATTGCTTCCTCTTTATAGATAGAGCTGGTGAGCCTTACAAATGCACTATTTAAACTATGTTTTTGAGAGTTTTAGAGCTACTCGTATTTCATATGAAAGTTAGCAATTGTCGATTTTCTGGGTATTACGAACGGGCGAGTTTTGAATAAGTGCAAATATTTTCAGGGCTGGTAGATCTCGATAAAAGAAACATAATATTTCCTTTTTATCGTTTTTTCAAATAACTCCAAAATGAAAGAGTTATTTTACTTTAATAATTAAAAAAAATGCTTAAATTTTGAGAACCACTGGATTTTTTCGGGAACTAAAAACTAAAAAAAAAAATCCAAAAATTTTTTTAAAAAAAAAAACAAATTTTCAAAAAAAAGTTTCGCGAAAAAAATAATTTTTCTGGGGTCAAAATATACTACCGCTAAAAATATTTGCACTCGTCCTGCCCTGTATATCCTTTCAAAAAATCGATTTTGCTAATTTTGACTGATTACACATTTTTTACTTAAAATTTATACAGCCGTCAATATGCCAATTTCAAGACCATTTTTATTCTCTTTAAATATTATATTGTTGTATATTTACAAAAATCCGAAAATTTAAAAACCGTTTTTTTTATTTTTTCATTCCCTGTATATGACTTTATGACACCCTTTGTATACCAAAAATAAAACTTTTAATTTGACCCGTCTGAAATAAATAATCTTAATAATACTAGAAGTTATCGAAAACAAAGTATTTCAATTTTGGCCCCAAAATGCTTACTTTTTGACACTTTTTCAAATATACATTGATTTCACTCGTTCAGCTACTTCCATTGACTGAAACTAATTTTGGTTTGGTTTTTTTATTTCTTAATTATGCATAGGGTTTTTTAGAACTCGAACCAAAGTCGAAATTTTGCAAAACCTGTAAAAAGAAAATCTCTCGAAAATAATAAATCGTGAAATGGCTATTTACTAGGGTATTCAATCCCGGACAGTTTTATGTTGTCGGGATCCCGGGATTCTTAACCCCGAATCTCGGGATCCCGGGATTTCAGTAATAATGTTACCAATGTTACTTTCAAAGAACATTTTATTAAAATTAACGTTAATTAGTTAAAACAAAAACAAAGTCTTTGGAACACAAAAATAAGTAAATATTCTTCTTAAATAACATTAAACGAAAATTTAATTATATTAAAAATCTCAAACAAAACAAAAAAGAAACTGGACTGATAATATTATTCCATATTTAAAAAAAAAATAGCGCAAAAATATAATATTGTCTATTGCGTCATCTCCCATAGCAGAACGAAATTTTGTAACTATCAAGCCTGCTGACGAAAAACACCTTTCCGATTCTACACTTGTAGGCGGTATTGTACTTAAAAAATCAAAAACTTGTTGTAAGTTTGTTCCACGTTGTCCACTGTTCTGGAACGTATCCATTTCATTTTTTATTTGGGCTTCCAAGTTTTCAGTTTTTGTTACAGGTGGCACTGTCATTCGATTTGATGATGATTCGATTGCCTGGTACCTGTTCTGAATAGTAGCTGTTACGGGCGAGAATTAAGGGGCTCAGTTCATTAAGGTGAGTTAATGTATCAGGACTGTGGGCACTCACCTTTATTCCCGTTCTGGACTCGTACCTGTTGATTTTTTGCTTGAACAAAACACTTGAGGATAGCGCGCGCTTGGAGGTGTACACTGTGTACTCGGCCGATCTTGTCTCTCTCTCGTCACGCTGCGTATTCGACTAAGGTTTTTCGGGTAAAGGATGGGAGGAAGGGATAGAATCCAACATACCGCCCACCAAAATGAAATATTTTCCATTTTCGTTTGAGAATAGTAAAGTAAAATAAAAAAAAAGTGAAAAAATGCGTTATGTTTAAAAGAAAGGTAGAGTAAAAATTTATGAAGTTAAATTTAGAGGAAATTTAGAAAAAATGCATTATTAGGGGTTAATGCATGAGGTGTAATTTAATTAAATATTAAGAGAATTTACATTTATTGTTATAGAGTAGAGAAAAGTAATTAAATAAGAGATGTTAATTATGTTTATAATGAGATTATGTTTTTTTTGCGATTATGTTTTTTTGCGATTATGTTTTTTAGAGTAAATTTTAATTATGAGAGATTTGCAGTAAGGCAGTGGGCATATCTTTGTCACTGGTCTTTTAAGAATGCCTTTTGCTGTTTTTAAAGTAACCACGCGTGCTAACACGATCATGGCCCAGGTGAATCTCTAAGACTCTTCCAATGCTCCATTTGAGCGGAATAAGATTATCATCCTTTATTAAAACAACCGAGTTTATTTCTATTGGAATAGTAGAGTCATTCCATTTAGCTCTTTGTAAAGTGTTTGAAGGTATTCTTTAGACCATCGGCTCCAAAAGCTTTGGTGCAAGCGTGATATCAACTGCCAGCGAGAGATGATTTAATTTTATCCCGGAAAGATCATCTTCCGGAGGGGCGTTTAACGGCTCTAGGGTTAAAAATGTCCTGGAGTAAGAACTGACAAATCATTAGGATCAGAGCTTTGTGGACACAATGGACGAAATTAAGCACTGCTTCTATTTGAACCAGTAGCGTATAAAATTCCTCATACGTGAGCAATTGATCACCAATGACCCTTTTAATGTGAGTTTTTACAGACTTTATTCCTGCTTCCCACAGGCCACCAAAATGAGGGCGCGCTTGGAGGATTGAAGTGCCAGGAAATTTGTTGTTCTTGCTCAGCGGCGGATTTTAGCATATTAATCAGTTCTCTAGAAGCTCCGACAAAGTTCGTTCCACAATCCGGAATAAATATGATTGCAGCGACCTCTACGAGAAATGAATCGACGCAGTGCACCCAGAAAAGTCTCGGAGGAAAGGTCGGAAACCAGTTCTAAGGTGCAAAGCTTTCGTGGCCATGCACACAAATAAGCAAATATAGGCTTTACAGGACTTAGCACCTCGTGCACGATATCTTAATAAAGAGAATGGACCACCATAGTCGCATCCAACTTCAGAGAAAGGTTTTACTTGAGAAAGTCTTACAGCAGGAATATCTCCCATAATAGGAGGCTGAGGCATTACTGGATTAGCGCGAAAGCATTGAGGACATTTAAAGAGAACACTACGAATTGTTTTTCTAGCAAGAAACAATCCAGTATTGTTGAGCGAGAATATAGTGAAGAGTTTGGGACCGGGATGCAAATAAAGTTTATGAGTATATTCTATGGTAGAGTAGTAAATTTTATGATTATTGGGTAAGAGTGCGGGATGTTTAGAGAGAAATAGAGAAGCATTGCGCAAGCGACCACCAACTCTAAGAATTCCATTGGTGTCGATAAAGGGGTCAATTTTCTTAAGTATTTAGAGTAGAGATTTGCAATTATTTATTAAGAGAGAATTTCCCTAGCATAATATTGTGATTGAACACACATTTAATAATACACATTCTAGAGTTTCATTTATTTCAAATTTCGAGAGAGGAGAGGTTTTACGAGTTTAGAATGTCAATAATTATAGAAAGCGTCTGCAAAACGTGACAATATTTATAATTTTAGAGAAAAGAAGAGAACTTTTCAAAGAGAGTATCAAACAATGAGGGCTGTGAAGTACATGTCAATATAACTTTCGTTGTTCTTCTTCAATTTCAGGAAAGTAAAGATTGATTGCGGCCAATAAGATTCCGGTTGGCTTAGCCATGGAGGTCCCGCCCACCATAAGGCATTGTCGAGCAACTCGCTAGGTTGAAGACCACGAGAACCTGGATCAGCAGGGGTTGTCTTTGGAGACTACATGACGCCAACAAGAAGGAGGTAATTTCTCTTGAATTTGGGAAACTCGATTGCTTACAAAGGTGTTCCCACTTATATGGTTCACTTTTAAGCCAATGCAAAACAACCATCGAGTCGGACCATGCAATCGTACTAACATTAATAAGTTTATTAGAAGAGAGAAGTTCTAACGAAATCAATTAACCTGGTCAGGAGGTAGGCTGCACAGAGTTCCAGTCTTGGAATTGATTTTTGAGTGGAGCTACTTTGCCTTTAGCGCAGACAAAATTTGTTTTACAAGAGTTATCTGGAAGAATTATCCTAAAATAAATTACTGCACAATGCCTTTTTCACTAGCATCACAAAACCATGTACTTCCAGGGATAAATATTTGAGAGTGAGAAAATGAGGAACTTTGAGAGAGAAAATACAAGGTAATTCTTGAACGAGTTGATACCAAGAAGTAGCAATGTTATTGGGAGCAGGATCATCCCAATTATACCTAACTTCCACAAATCTTGTATAATCAGTTTTAGGTGAAGAGTGAGGAGGAACCAACATGCCACAGGGATCGAATATGCTTGCGAGTTGTGAAAGAATATTGCGTTTGTTACAGATTTTGTTTGTCAAGGACAACGCTGGTGAATCAAAAGAAAATTCATCTGTAGAGGGATTCCAGTTTAGTCCTAGAACTTTAGAGGAAGAAAGAGAATTTATATTTAAAGAGAGAGAAGAATCCATTTTGCATTCATTTGGAGATAACTGAGAAAGAAAATCTGAGGCTATTCGAAGTCCATTTTCACTAAGTTCAAAACCGCTGTGTTTGAGTATAGAAATGAGATCGCGTTGAATTTTTATAGCAAGAGAAGAGAATCGCAACCAGATATATATCATCGACATACGTATCCATATCTAAAATCTTTGATGCTTCAGGATATTTTACTAAATTTTCTAAAGCAATTTGTTTATAACTCGAATGGCTAAAAATAGGCTACAGCTTAAACCAAAAGTAACGCGAGTAAGTTTGTATTCTTGAATGGGCTCATTAGCGTTAAATCGCCATAAAATTTTGAGGTGTTCAGTATGATTTTCATTAACAAGAATTTGACAAAACATTTGTTTAATGTCGCTAGCAAATACAATCAAATGAGATCTAAATCGAAGTAAAATAGATAAAATATCTGACTGTAATTTTGGGCCCAGTTAAGAGAGTGTCATTCAAAGATTTATTTGTGTAATCTCGAGCGGAAGCATCAAAGAACAACTCTAAGTTTGGTCGTGAGACTATCTGGTCGGATTACGCAATGATGAGGCAGATAATAAGAATAAGCGTTGGGAGAAGGATTTTGCACGGCAATCATATATTGAGAATCTAAATATTCACGCATGTAATTAGAATATTGAGAATAAAGTTGGGTGTTTTGAAGCAATCGTTTTCGAGGAGAAAAATCTACGAAGGGCGACATCTCTAGAACCTTCAAAAGATCGGTTCCAAAGTTTTAAATGGTAAAGATACTTTATATAATGTCCAGAAAGAGTGCGTGAAAATGTTTTACAAAAGTGTTCTTCGGCAAGCTTTCATCTGAAGAAAGCGTCGAGGATTGTGGAACATCCTCTAACTCCCAGAATCTTTGAAGTGATTGATTCAAGGAAGCATAAGAGGTAAGAAAGTATGAGTTTACAGAGAGTGAAACACTAGATGTTTTAACTCTACCTGTAATTATCCATCCAAATATAGTTTCTAAAGCGACGGGTTGATCTGGATCTGAGAGGGGAGTTTGTTTCCTGTTATCAAGAAACCATAAATATCTGCAAAAGTATATCTACCACAGGTTTAGAGAGGTGAAAGTTGGGATCAGCTAAGGGCAATTGAGAAAACTTTGAGAACTGTTCAACGGGAAGAGAATTAATCTATGAAATTATCACTAATTTCGTTTAATATAATAAACTCAAAGGTAGATCGGATCAGACTTTCCAATAGGTTTAATGTTGCATCTAACACCGTGAGAACCTTTGGAAATATTTTCCCGATGCCACACAATTGGATGGGGAGGAAAATTTAGATAAACCTCAATTTTATTAAAAACAAGATTTTGAAATAAAGTGACTTTCACTTCCACTGTCAATTACAGCGCGTATTACATGAAAATTACCACGCATCTTGAACATTGATTAAATGCTGTAGAAAGAAGAGCTTTTTCTTATGTTTTTGCAAATAAATTTGTAGATACAACTTCTGAGATAGAGCTGCTTGCTTGCAGAACTGGAAGAGTTTGCGATGAAGTGGATGGAGGAACGTTTACAGGAGTTGTTATTTGACCTTCGAAATGTAAAGCGAATGATGTTTTTTGCCACAAGTTCGGCATGAGGAACGAGAATTACAACTCTTAGAAGAATGTCTAGTGCCGAGACAGTTTGAGCACCAACTTCGGGATTTAATTAAATCATATCTCTGTTTTGGAGTAAAAGCAATAAAATCTGGACAGTTATAAATAAAATGATCCTTGTTACAAACTTGACAAGTTAAATTTTGTTTCAACTGAGTGTTGACAACAAAGGAAGAGGTAGGTTTATTTTTTATAACTTTTTTTGTAGAATACTTCGTTTTAGTTTTGTCATAATTACTATTTTTATTAAAATGAAAACGATTTAGTTAGAGAGAGATTGTATCTTTAGCTGAACATTGTTTTTCTAAAAAATTCAAATGAGTGTATCGTATGATTTGAGGTATAGCATATCTTGTGATAAAACAGAGCCACATTCCAGTTCAAAATTAGTTTGCAAAATTTCTGGAAGTCTATCATAAATCATATTAAATAGCACAAAACTCCAGCTCTCTGTGGGAAAAACCCAAGTTATTTAAAATTGTAATATTACAGTATAAATATCAATCATATTTCTTAGAGCTTCATGATTATTTTCGTTAGAGATGGGCTTAATATTTTCTAGAGCCTGCCAGTGAGCTTTTGCAATCAAACGTTTCTTATCGTACTTATTTTTTAAGGCTTGATATGCTATATTATAATTTTGATTGGCAAGTGGAGTACTAGATACCAAAAGCTAAAGGAGGACCTCGTAACTAAGAAACTCACTAGATAGTTGTATTTCGATATATCACTAAGGAGACGAGTTACAGTGTATAAGAGAATCAAACATATCGATAAATGTTTGCCAATGTTTAAATTCACCATCAAAATGGGGTACCTCAATTTTAGGAAGTTTTACTGAACATTGAGCAGTAGTGTTTTGTAATTGTGTTGTATCCAGCTCCGATTTCGTTTGCGGAAATAAATTTGTGAATAATGCTTCAATGTGAAAATAATAATCATTAAATTCAGTTTGAATTTTGACATGAGGATCAATATCGCCATTATCCTGTGCGGAAACTAATAAAATTATATTATTATGAATCTTATCAAAGAAGTTTTATAAATATCTTCTAAGTGTTTTGCTCTACATCTAAAGTTAGGGTGAAAATTCGGATCTTCAAGAGCTTGATCAGCGGATTTTTTAAGTTCTTTAATTTTAGTAAGTTCTACAGAGCGTTGAGCTATAAGGATTTTAATTTGCGAGCGTCTGCAGACATAGCGAAAATAGTATAATAATTATTAATTAGAGCGTAAGAGAGAGAAATGGAAATGCTATAATGTGAGAAAATAAAATATAGAATATAATAATTAACTGAGAGAGAGAGAGAGAGAGAGAGAGAATGATATATTCTACAATAAAATATTATATGAGAAAATAATTATTATATTTTTACCTTATAAAGGTGAGAAAATAAAATATTATAGAATATACTAATTAACTGAGAGAGAGAGAGAGAGAGAGAGAGAGAGAGAGAGAGAATGATATATTCTACAATAGAGAATATTATATGAGAAAATAATTATTATATTTTTACCTTATAAGGTGAGAAAATAAAATATTATAGAATATAATAATTAACTGAGAGAGAGAGAGAGAGAGAGAGAGAGAGAGAATGAATAGAATATTCTACATTAAGAATATTAGAAAAATAATTATTATATTTTTACCTTATAAGGTGAGAAAATAAAATATTATAGAATATAATAATTAACTGAAAGAGAGAGAGAGAGAGTAATTAACTAAGAGAGTAAGAAATAGAATGAATTCACTGAGAGAGTGTATGTGTGTGTGTGTGTGAGAGAGAGAGAGAGAAAATAATATTGCTTATTTTTAATTAAAATTATATTATATTATAATAATTATTATTTATTAATTAAAAATTAAATTATTAAGAGAGAGAACAGAGTAGAGTTGAGACTAAATGCGTATCGATAAATTTGAGCGTGAAAAAGAAATATCCGGACCAGTATCGCGAAACAGCGCTAGATATCGCTTTTAACACCGGTACGGCAATTTAAAATCGATCGGTCGGTGGCACATTCCTGGCCAGTGGAACCAGTGACAAAAAATGTACTACCTTTTTTTACTGCGTTAAAGAGAAGATAAATATAGATTTTGTTCGAGAATTTATTTTATTGAATATATTTAAAATAATATATTACAAAAATATTAATGATATTTAGATAATTTTGAGAAATTAATTATGATAATCAATTTAATTGAGTATAAGTAAAATATGTACGTGGTTCAGAAAGGGATCTGCGGCGGAAGGACCAATGCTACGGGCGAGAATTAAGGGGCTCAGTTCATTAAGGTGAGTTAATGTATCAGGACTGTGGGCACTCACCTTTATTCCCGTTCTGGACTCGTACCTGATTGATTCCCTGCTTGAACAAAACACTTGAGGATAGCGCGCGCTTGGAGGTGTACACTGTGTACTCGGCCGATCTTGTCTCTCTCTCGTCACGCTGCGTATTCGACTAAGGTTTTTCGGGTAAAGGATGGGAGGAAGGGATAGAATCCAACAGTAGCAATTGGCAAATCTTCATCCGATTCCGAACTATCTGAAGAATCTAATATGATTTTACTTGTTATATCTAGTCGTTTTAAGAGGTTTGCTACTTCTTGTTTCAAAATTTTTTTATTATTCCGGGAATCACCGACGTATCGCTTGTCGGCGGCGCGCGGCGGCGGCGCTATAAGGAATTCAACTAAAAGAAAGTTTTTGCATATACAACCTTAAAAATAGCGTTTTACTATGTTATATAAAATCCCGGGATCTGTTATTATTTTCCCGGGATCCCGGGATTGAAAAAATCAGATAAAAAATGTCGGGATCCCGTAATCCCGGGATTGAATCCCCTACTATTTACCCTCTGTGAATTATGGTCCCATATAAACTGTATAATAATATAATATGTGTATAACCCTATTTATGGTCCCATATAAACTGTATTACTAAAATAAATAGCTTTGACATATGAAGTTTTCAATTGAATATTTGAAGTTTTCAGTTGTCGCTTTTCTTGATATACTCCCCTATTTTTTTAAATTTTTCCAGAGCACTAATACTTTTTTTATAAGTTATTTTTTATTCCTAGAAGGATGATTTGAAGAAGAAATATTTCGTTCATATTATTGATGTCACTAAATAAACCTTTGTATATTATACTTTGTTATACTTCTGATGATTATAGTAATGCAAATTCGTACAGAATCCTTTCACTCTCTAAGGGTATGAATTCCATAATTCGCTATTCGTCCAAATAATCAACTCGTGTCTTTTAAATGACCCTTTGTGCAAATTTTTATGTGTATAAACCAGAGGTCATAAAGGTTTATAGAAATTTTTACTAACTTTACCTAACCTAACCTAACTTTACCCATATGGTTGATGAATTTCAAAAATCTCTTCTAATTTTTTTCTGTAGAATTTAATTTTTCTAGACCAGATAGTAAAGAATTGTCATATAACAAATTGTTCGATATAATTTTACACTGTAAGAGGATGCATTTCCTAAAATCGCTTTGCGTAGCTAATTCACTAATCACTAATGTCATTTAAAGAAACCTTTATGTATCTAAAGCTGGCGGTCGGTATGAACCGATCCCTAAAATATCCAAAAAGTTAACTGACACACCACTGACAAATAATTTATTTCTATAGGTATTGTATATATATATTTTCTATATATTGTATTATCGGAAAAACCACAGTTGTACAACAGCATTACTCAAGGTAACGGATGATATTCTGGAGGCTGCTGATCGGGGTGACCTCACTGGTTTGGTTCTCTTGGATTACTCGAGGGCTTTTGATAAGTTGAATCATCAACTCTTATTAGCAATATTAAAGTTTCTTGGGCTTGAGTGTCGCGCATTGAAAAATTGTCGAGAGGTTATCTCTCAGATAGGACACAATCTGTAAGATTAAATGGCACGCTGTCTAGTGTTCGACATATTAATTGTGGTGTCCCACAAGGATCAATTCTGGGTCCATTATTCTTTATCCTCTACACATCACAGCTCGATTCGGGTTTGAGAGATTCAACGTCGCTTCGCTTATATGCAGACGACACGCAAGTGTATATGTGTCTTTCAACCAGGAAAAATATTGGAAGCCAATGCCATCCTCTCTAGTGAACTTAGTATACTTCTAAAGAATATCATCTAATCATTGTTTAGACATTAATCCCAATAAATGTTACGGTCTTTTATTTGGTAGAATACAGCTAGAGACCAATATGAAAAATTGTTTTCTGTGTCTTTGGACGGAAAGAGGTTGAATAGCTGTGAATCTGCAAGGAACCTTGGTGTGATTATGGATACTCACTTAAGGTTTACTGAACATATTAACAAATGTATAAAAGGCCTTCATAAATTTAAAACTGATCTACAATCAACGTTACATCTTAAATCCTAATCTCAAAAAGAAATTATGTGACACCTTAGTTCTTTCACAATTTACCTATTGTGACTCACTATATGGACCGTGTATTTTAGATCATGATGCTAAACGCATTCAACGACTACAGAACTGTTGTATCCGTTTGATAGGCAGTATAAAAAATATGATACAGGTATCACAAATAAAATGGCGGAAGTGTGGTTGGCTCAACATGGCTGGGAGAAGAAAATTTCATTCATACTTACTAATTTATAAGATAATCAATAATAAAGTCCATGTTATTTGTTTGATAAAATTAAATTTAGGTATGATGAACATTCACTGGACTTGCATCACAAGTTTAATATCGCTCCCCCCCTATACATCGCACAACTCTGTATGAGATCATTTCAGTTATCGGGCATGTATTCTTTATAATAAATTTCTGTAAATCTTAAAATTAACTCTTATTTGAAATTTAAAAGTTCTATACGACAGTTAATATTTAATTCTTCAATTTAAATGTTCAGATCTTATAATCTCCGTCATGCCTCCATTTTAGTTTGTTTTGATTTATTTATTTATCTACATAATGTACTTACTTGTTAATTACTTTCTGTATAATTATCTATAATACGGGATTAATTATTGGTTGCTTTTTTTTACTCATAGAATTATTCTCTTTGTGTATCTATCATATATAAATACTTATCAATTATTTCATGTTTCATGTATAAATATTTAATTAATTGATTTTCGGTATATTCTAACTATGTTATTCTACCCTAGTTTTCTATTATAATTATTATTGATTTATTATAATATTTTTATATAATATATATTAATTATGTCTACTAATTAGGGTTAAGTTAGGAAGCTAAGCTTCAACTTCGCCTTTGTGATTTTTTTTTAAATTTCGCAATAAAGTCTTTGTTATTATTATTTAAATTTTGGGACACTTCTCAACATGGAAGGTAGCCACGGTTTTTGCATTTAACAGGGAGAAATTCAACAACCTATCAAATGCTTAAAATTTTCTCACAA
Organism: Sitophilus oryzae; assembly: GCF_002938485.1. NCBI lineage: Eukaryota > Metazoa > Arthropoda > Insecta > Coleoptera > Curculionidae > Sitophilus > Sitophilus oryzae. Next base: position 270,577 of record NW_022146061.1, read on the forward strand.
TGTGGCACGTCTGGAGAATAGCTGCATTCTGAATTGTTACAATAAGTCTATTAGGTGTGAGCCAACCGTTCTAGATTTCCCGCAAAGCACCTTGATACGATTCCAGTTGAAGATATATGACGATGGGGATAATTCATTACTTCTTTTAACTTCCAGGCATGTTTGATTTCCACAGACAAATTTTGATATTTTGCTATTTTTTCCCTTTCTGTTTTTTGTAAGTTGGCACTCAGCGGGCAGGCAATATCAACAAGAATGGCATTTTTTGTTTGCTTTATCGATGATGACGATGTCTGAACGATTAGTAGTCAACTGTTCTGTCAGTTATTATTGGCCTGTCCAGTATAAAACAGTGTTGTCCGATTCCAGCACTGCAGCAGGCAGATACTTATAGTATGGTGGAGGGTTATCTATTAGCCGGTATTGAATTGCCAGTTGCCTATGGATAATTTTTGCAATCTGGTTATGCCTTCCCAAGTATGCAGAGTTTGATAATCCTGAGCATCCCCCAATTACATGCTCTATTGTTTCACCGAAGCTATGACATACCCTACAAACATCCACAATCTCTGTATTTTTGAGAATATATCTTTCATAGTTCCTGGTACGGATCACCCCATCTTGAACAGATATGATGAATCCTTCGGTCTCTGCATGAAGATTTCCCTTAGTTAACCACAGCAGCGATGATGCTTTGTCAACAGTTGGATCGTTTAAGGCCGTAGGATATTTTCCATGTAGCACTTTATTTTGCCATTCTAGGTGCATTTCTTCTTTTCGTCTGTGGTCGTCTATAATGTCTTCGGGACAGTGAAGGTTAAGTGGGGTAAAGTTTGTGTCACATTTAGCGATTTTTCTCAATAATGGGTGGTTAGAACAATGGAAGTACTCTCGCATCTTTTTCTCCTGTGATCTACATAGTTCAGTTATATTAGTTAGTCCCCTACCTCCCTCTTTTCGAGGTAAATACAACCTCTGAGTGGCACTTTTGGGATGATGTATTCTGAATTTTGTGAATGTGGTTCTGGTTAAGATATCAAGGTTTCTCAGGTCAGTGTCTGAGTATTTTAGTATACCGAAAGAGTAGGTCAAAATAGGAACAGCGTAGGTATTTATTGCAGTAATAAGGTTTTTTGCATTTAATTTGGTATTAAGTAACTTAGTAAGCCTGCTCTTGTATTTGATTTTGAATTCCTTTTTTAAACGAGTATGGTCGATTCTCTTGTTTTGTTGTATCCCTAGATAATGGTAGCTTTCATCTGATGTCAGTTGGTGGAATAGTACTTCTTCATTTGGTAGTTCAGCAATCTTACCCTTTCGTATATGTATCTCAGCGCATTTATCCATTCCAAAATCCATCCTGATGTCATCGCTAAATATTTGAACAGTTTTAAGTAAGTATTTCAAGTTGTTGTTGGATTCAGAGTATAACTTTATATCGTCCATAAATAATAGGTGGCTGATGTTGATGCTATCCTTTAAGTCAGGTCTATATCCTGATTTACATTGGTTCAACAGATGTGACAGTGGGTTTAGCGCTAAGCAGAACCATAGTGGGCTGAGTGAATCACCCTGAAATATACCCTTTCTGATGTTTATAGTTGTCATATAGCGGTTATTTAAGAGTATTTGCGATTTCCATTTCTTCATGATGTGACTAAGGAATGTAATTATATTTGGGTTGATTTTATATAATTCAAGGACTTTCAAAAGCCAATCGTGAGGAACAGAATCAAAGGCTTTTCTGTAGTCTATGTAACCCATGCTGAGATTTCGACATTTTGTTTCGGCTTGCTTCATAATAATGGCGTCAATTGTGAGTTGCTCCTTACATCCAAGGCTATTTTTTATGCATCCCTTTTGCTCGACAGCGATCAAGTTGTTCAATTGGCAATGCTCGTAGATTTTCTTATGAACTATTGCTGTGAGTAGTTTATAAAATACTGACAGGCATGTAATTGGTCTGTAGTTTTTTGGATCCTTCATGTCACCTTTTTTTGGTAACAAGTAGGTGATACCTTGCGCAAGGAATTCTGGGAATTCATCTGGATCTCGAAGAACATTGGTAAAAAACTTGGCCAAGAGAGAATGGATACAGGTAAGATGTTTTAGCCAGAAATTATGTATTTTATCTAGTCCTGTTGCCTTCCAGTTCGAAGTTTTTACGATGCATGACTTAATGTCATTTTCCTCAATTTGGATATCCACCATTTCCTGATAGTCATTGGTACTTTCTTCCACCTGATCAATCCATGGTGCTTGCTGGTTGAAATGAGTTGGGTTAGACCATATATCCTGCCAGTATTTTTCAAATCTCTGTTGGTCAACATGCTCCTCGCTTGAGATTCTGTTAGTGGTATCAAAGTTTCGATAAAAAGCCCTCTGGTTTGCTTGGAAATTTCTATTCTGTTGTTTCCGCTTTGATGCTTCATTATAACGACGCAACCTTGCTCCCTTGACCTGAAGTTTTTGTCTTAATTCGTCTTGATATGTTATTAGTTTTTCTCGAAACTCTGGATCCTGCTTATTCAGTTTTGCTGTACGGATAATGACTTCAATTTTAATTTTGACTTTTTTACTATTGTTATTGTTAAGGTACTCTCGTATTATATTATTTCGTGTTCTTAGAGTGTTAATATCACTTTCAAGGCGTCTTTGCCAGGATGGTTTTACTTTAGTTGGTTTTGGTGGAATTGAAGTTCTTTCAAGTATTTTTTGGCCATTGAGCTCAATGACAGTAACAGCTGTCGCATATATAGCGGTGTGAATATCCGTGAGATTTTCAAATCTATGCAAATTACTTTGTAGAGAAAAGTTTGCATTTGTTATGTACCTGGAAGTGAGGTTATTGAATTTTAGTTTAGGTATTGAAGGCCTGTTTGATGGATCAGAACCTCGGAATAGCTCAAAGTTGCTTAGGAGTTTTTGGGTGACCTCTTCTTCTTCATCAGTTGGGTTGTTTTGACTGGGCAAGCTTTGTCGCGTTGTGTCTGTTTCAGTTACGTCTAAATTTTGATATTCGGCGACCTCGTTCATTAAATTTAACTCGTTTCCCACATCTCTACGTAATTGATCTATATCGGTCTGTGTAAGGTAGTTATTTCTGATTATTGTTCTTTTTCTGTCCACTAGATTTTGTTCTGTAACGTTAATATCAGGGATATCTCTTAAGAAATTCAGAATGGAGCTTTTGTCTCCAACCTGGTAAAGGATCATCTCTACATTCATTTACGAGTAGGTAAGTCCTTATGACATTAAGATTCATTTCTCTACTCCATTTCATCCTTTTGTTGTTTCTGCTCTTCTGGAAACCTTCCTGTTTATCTATGGGGTGGTTGGCGGTCCAGACAGTACAACAGTTTGATCCTGTCCGTTTTTCATTGCTTGAGTCGTCGTTAATTTTCTATTCCCTACCGCATCCGAGGCTTTTTCCCTGAGTTTTTTTTCTCCATTTTAAAATGGGTGTGCATTTTATACCTGCCAGGTGTATATATAGCCGCTCCCTAACATGGAGTACAGACGCTATCGGAGTACCGCTCCTTACATGGAGATCCGTCGTGTCCTTATTATATTGTGTTGGTTTGTTACGGTCCACCCCGGGTATTTGATTTCCCCGGTACCACCCATATCTGGGAGGCATTCCCCTATCCGCCACCTGGGGAGGCGCCTGGGAGAGGTCCAACACTACCCCTCCTGCAAGCAGGTTCCAGGTATTATTATTATTATTATTATTGTGTGTAGGTGTTTTTCAGGTATCTTTTAGTATTTAGTCGTTTTACACAAAGAAATAGCCATTAAACAATATAAAAATACTTCATAACAAATCTAGACTTATATATCTTTTATTTAAAAAAAAGAATCATCAAGATTGGTGTAGCGGTTTCGGGCTCGAACACACTGACGACCAGGTCGCACCGGCCAGGCCGCTGCTGCCTCTAAAACCATTAAATCAAATGATATGGCGCACACAGATTTTAGTTTGCGCAAACCAGTTTGTGCGGTGATATACGTGTAGACGGTATCAGCGAGTTCAAGGTACAGTTTTGTGACTTTTGTGGGTTTTGTGTTATTAGTTATCAACTCTTAGAAAATGTCTGATATACGTACTTATTCCAATAAGGAGTTCATGACGAGTTTTATTGAAATATATTGATCGTTGCCATGCCTATGGAAGATAAAATCGAAAGATTATTCCGATAGAAACAGAAAAAATGATGCGTACAAGAAAATGGTTTTCTATTTAAAAGCCACTTTTTACTCCACTTCGATGTATACCGTTTATTTTGCTGTTTTTTCTTTAACAATAAGCAATAAAAGTCACTTGACATTTCCACGAACGGAGCCACAAACTCAGAATAAAAATAATGATGAATGTACGCTCTTACTTGCATTGTGTGGACACCGCACAGTGTTCCTTCTAGTTTGCGCAAACTATACCGTGCAGGCAAGTCGCTACCGTATAACCGCCGCTTAACGTCCTGGCCGTCCGTTGGTCGTTGCGACCAGTAGACTGCACTAAAATATTATTATTTTCTGCCGCTTGTTGCCGGCTTTCTTCCAAATTAATAATTTTTCAGATGAAATCCCTCAAATTCAACGCACAATATTTTATTTTCTATAAGATATAGTGTTTTAGTGTAGTTTTTGCACACGTGCAGAAAATCCAAAGAAATAGTATACAGACTGGATCAAAGGGAAACTTAAATCTAGGCCCTTTTTTATCAAGGTTCGATTCTAGTAAAAATTCAAAACATTTTTATATGACATACCTACTCTATTTATGGTTGGTATGATACCTGTTATTATACCTTCAAGTTTTTTTAACGTTTACTTAACGTTTTTTCAAACAGGGTTCATTAGAGTATATTTCTACTAGGTACATTATTTAAAAAAAAATTAAGAGTAAAAGTAACTTAAACATTCATAAAAATAGAAGTAATTACTATTGTAAAAAAAATATAAACTTTCTACCTGCTTATATTTAGAGCCAGTGTCTGACGACCTTTTTTACGATGGCCCTAATATGTTTACTTCTAAAGTCGATAAGAGCCATCAGTAGAAGTCCATATCAGTAGAAAAAAGAAACAGAGTGTTTCCCTTTTTGTCGGTCGCGCGTACACAATGTTTTTTCTTCGGCCTATTTGTTCTGTTTGTTCGTGCGCTCTCGGTTTGTTCGGGCTAAAATGCTCAAGCTTGGACGCACCTTTAGGAACAATACTGTATTTGTCCTTTATTGATATAATGCTGAAAATCTCTCGAGTTACATGTCTCACTCTACACATATTAAATTACATAGATGTAGGATGTAGAATATTCTGTTATGAAACGACTGATGGAATAGCAAGCATCGCTGATTTGAAAAACATGGAAATAACGGGGTTGGAAATTTTATTTGCTCCATTTACTACACCAGTATTTATTAACAAATTTTACTTAGTCGGGATTGCAAATTTTACTTACTCCATTTACCACACCAGTATTTATTAACGAAAAATCCAATAATATTTTAAATGCATTATTTAATATTAGAACATTTAATAAGCTCATAGCAAATAGCTGAATAGCAACTTCGCTTTTTAGTTAACGCGGATATTTTAACATTTCTGAAAAAATATTTTCTAATTGGTAAAACGTAAAAAATAGTTAGATCTAACAACTCTGTTGAAACTGGTCGTTCATCTGGCTGCAGCTATAAACGCAATGCATCCGGCCAGCCGACGGCCAGGTCGTTGCGACCTGGTCGTCAGTGAGCTAGAGCCCTTCGGCGGGATGGATGTAACAAAAAAAAACCTTTGAGCTTTTATATATGTGTGGATATTTTGTTTTATTTATTCCTTCGCAATATACATATTTTTTATTTTTACATAAGTTGTAAGGATAAATGTAATAATAAATGCAGGAATTTGCTTGAGCTTGAAAGTAAGAAATAGTTCTTTTTTATATTTTTTTGGTACCTACCTGGTGTTTTGTGTAAAATATAAACTTGTTTGTTTTGTATTAACACATACCGTAATTTTTTTAATGAAATAACTCGATTAGATTTTTTCAGATTTTTACAGTTTTTTTCATAATGTTTTGAAGTAATCACTTGCCACTCAAATTTTAAATATATTAATTTTCTGCTGTGCGTTCCAATTGTACCAACTTATTGCTTTTTAAAATAAAATAAACTACTTTGAAATTAAAATAACAGACACATCTATCACTGTCAAGGATTTTGTCATTAGACATACTATAGGTATGTACATGGAGTAAAAATTCAAATCATTTTTTTAGATTAGATTTATATTTTTATATATAGACAAAAAAACACAAACTTAAAAAGTCAAACCAGCTATTATAGTATAGGCTTTATCTCCCTACTTTAGGATTTCTGATAACTCACGATCATCACATCTTTGTTACGGTCAAGAGCATCAAGAAAATAAATCTAGACTAGAGTCAGTGATTCTTTCTTTATGTGTATTTTTTCCAAAGTAATCTAATTATGTTTAATCGGACATAAATTAACTATACGATTATTTAAAAAAAATACACACCATAAAAGAGAAATGTTGCGTGTCATTGTACCATTCTCGAGAGCGGAAAAAAACCGTTACTATAACGAACTAAATGAATTCGCTAAAAGTTCGCACATCCTCTTACCTTGCTCGACCCCATCGGGCAGCCACGGTCAATGTCGGCCAGTTCCAGCAGCGCATCAGCCGGTGGTACCACCACCGCATCCGAACCGCAAGAAGAAGACCTAAAAAACGACACCGACACGATGAAGAAGAGGTAAAAGAAGAAGAAAGGTTCCCACATGCTATATCTGATGAGCTACGACACGTCAAGGTCGCCGATGGATTACCGCCGAAATAAAGAAGAAGCCGCTGTGTAAAAAAACATCACAGAAACATTAACATGAACCGGTTTCAAGCGCGTTGGATGCGAGGAGCTGGTATACCGCGCACGTATATGTAATGTTCGTAATATGGGTTCGGTATTTTTTTTTTGTTGTTTGTTGCGTATCTGCGGAGGTAGACGCGTATTGTTTGTTGTTGTTACAAATGCGGCGGTTCTGAATGGACTAGAAAGTTCAAATCGACAACAATCGATTGTGTAGGATACATAATGTGTTGTCATGTGTATAAATTAATTGCGTATAAAGACAAATAATTTTAAATAAGAAATAGGCAGTTCAAATCCCCGAAACACATTGAGTTTGTTGTTCTGCTGCTGGTTATGATGTCACGTAGTATATGCGATAAATATGTACAGGGTGGGTCAAATTCGACGCTTTTAAATGGAAACACCCTTTTCTATAGGAGATAGACGAAAACTAATATCGGTGTCTGGAGCTTAATTTTCATCAAAACTATGATGGTGAAAACCGCATATCGATATCTGTTACCGTTTCGGAGTTACGGGGTCTTTTTCAAAAATATGCATTTTTAACAAATCGCTGTAACTTTTTTGTTATAGAAAATTTTGTATTTTTATGAAAACATTTCCAAATCACCTTTTTACGTAGAATTTAATGGTTTTAGTATATTTTTTTTAAAATTAATAATTTAAGAATTATCAACAGAACATTTGATTTTTTATATGGGACACCCTGTAAATTTTTAATTTATTGAAAAGAATTTAAAATTGCCTTTCCAAAAATATAACACACTTGATATTTTGCTCGATTCCTCTTCGAGAAATAGAGTATATAAAAATTCGCTCGCTTTAAATAAGTAGGCTTTGAAGGGCACCGGCTGTAATGCAAAAAATTCTAGCTGTGAGCATCAATTAAAACGAAAATAATATTTGTTATAAGAGATGCAGAATTTTATAACAATTTAAAATATATTTACCCAACATCAACACATTTAAACTATATCTAATAACAATAAAAATAAACAGCAAACCAAGACATGAGACTTTGCTACGGTGTTCAACATATCAACCGTCTTCTGTTATGGACAGACGGGGCAATTTTTGAACATTTCTCGCGGAATTCATTAACTCTGTGGGGGTGAAAGAAACTCTCTCATAACTGCTAAGTGTTTCTAATTCTTGTCTAGATTATAGGGAAGAATAAGGAACCTTTATTATTCCGCAAATATATCCATAGGATTAGATCCATGGGTACTAAGTCAGGCGGCCTCGACGGCCAACGGCTGGGATCTTGGTTAGTTATTCGATTATTCTTGAAATTGGCTGTAAAAATTTGCTGATAACTTCAGCGTTCAGAGGCGGTGCGTCCTGCTGGAAAAATATGTTTTCGAGTTCCATTAAGGGCATATCATCAATAAGGGGTCCAAAGCCTACTAGTTAAAAGTGGCGAACTTTTAAAAATTCTGTATTTCGAATGGGATTATAACAAAATATCAAGTGTGTTATATTTTTGGAAAGGTAATTTTAAATTCTTTTTAGTTAATTAAAAATATAGAGGGTGTCCCAAATAAAAAATCATTTTTTCTGTTGATAACTCTTAAATTATTAATTTTAATTTTTTTTACTTAAACCATTAAATTCTACGTAAAAAGGTGATTTGGAAATGTTTTCATAGAAATACAAAATTTTCCATAGCAAAAAAGTTACAGCGATTTGTTAAAAATGCACATTTTTGAAAAACACCCCGTAACTCCGAAACGGTAGCAGATATTGATGTGCGGTTTTCATAATCATGTTTTTGATAAAAATTGAACTCCAGACACCGATATTAGTTTTCGTCTATCTCCTATAGAAAAGGATGTTTCCATTTACAAGCGTCGAATTTGAAAAAACCCTGTACATGTCTGTACCCTAGAACAAAAATACGTTTAGACCAAAATTGGCATATTTGGGATATACAGGGTGAGTTTCCTACGATGTTCTCTATAGGTATCTCGGAAACTACTGGAGATAGAGAGTCGGTTAGATGGGAAAAGAATTGCAGTTTTGTGGGGTCATAAACATGCGCCTTTCAGATTTTTGAAAAAGTTCATGGCTTACTAGATATTTGGAAAAAACAAATTTCGGCTATTTTAAAAATTGTCCCTAATTCCATTATAATCTATTTTAGATAAAAAGTTTTCAGATAAAAGTTGTAGATAATCACATCTTTAATGAGGTTGTGTCCTCCGTTTTTTTTCTAAAGCCTCTCATTTTTGACAGATGACACAAATATATGTTTTTTTAAATTAAAACCATAGTTGGCCATGGCTTCATAAAAAGCGCCATTTTTTAAGCTTTTTAGCGATACAACCTATAATATGTTTCTTTCGAAAAATTACTGAGTTAAAGCCAATTCTTATAATTTTTAAACAATTTCACTTAGTTAGCCATGGAAACAAGTTCAATCGTCGTTGCTCTCAGAAATGTGAAACTGTCATATCCAAACTTTATAAATTAAAATGAACAAAAATTGTAAATACGAATTTTTCAAATGGAGAAAAGCGTGTAGGGTTATTGGTTCAACTTTTCTTGGCCATACATTTTCGAGGATACGTTGACTGGTGAACGCTACTTACGTTTTTTAGAAAATTTAAATTTAGATACTTGTGCGAGGTAGTACGGGAAAAGTTTATTAAAGTCGACCGGCCGTAGTCAACCGTTCTGTGGAAATCCATAAATTCTTTTGTGACCCTTATTGTTAACTATAACGCCTAAAAAAATCTAAAATGGATAGGTCAGGTGATCGAAGAAGCCCATGCAATTGGTCCACCTCTTCTTATCCCTCCGGTTCCACCGGTCAACGTATCCTCGAAAATGGATGGCTAAGAAAAGTTAAACCAATAATCCTACATGCTTTTCTTCATTTGAAAAATTCATATTTACAATTTTTCTTTATTTTAATTTATTCAGATTGCATGTGACAGTTTCACATTTCTGAGAGCAATAACGATTGACCTTGTTTCCATGGCTAACTAAGTGAAATTGTTTAAAAACTAGAAGAATTGGCTATAGGTAATTCAGTAATTTTTCTAAAGAAACATATTATAGCTTATATCATTAAAAAGCTTAAAACATGGCGCTTTTTATAAAGTCATGGCCAACTATGGTTTCCATTTAAAAAAAATATATGTTGGTGTCATATGTCAAAAATGACAGGCTTTAGAAAAAACGGAGGAACAATCTCATTAAGGATGTGATTATCTACAACTTTTATCTGAAAACTTTTTGTTTAAAATAGATTATAATGGAACTAGGGACAATTTTTAAAATAGCCGAAATTTGTTTTTTCCAAATATCTAGTAAGCCATGAACTTTTTCAAAAATCTGAAAGGCGCATATTTATGACCCCACAAAAATGCAATTCTTTCCCCATTTAACCGACTCTCTATCTCCAGTAGTTTCCGAGGTACCTATAGGGAACATCGAAGGAAACGTAGGACCATACCGACAGGTATGGTAGGCTATTAAGATCGGCAATTTTTTTTTTAATTTCACTCAAAATGAGTTATTTGGGTCATAAATGACCTAAATAGAAAATATTTTCATGGCGTCTGTCTGTCTGTCCGTCGGTTAAAACCGCTAAACCGATTTTAACCAAATTTGGCACAAAAATACTGTGGCACCTAAGAATCTGACCATTAGTTTTTGGTGAAGGTGGGGGGTTGGTAAGAGGGTATGGGAGGGGGTTAAAAATTTTAAAAAATCGTAACTCCAAAATTACAGTAGCTAGCGAAACGTGGGTTTCAATTTAAGATTAGTAATAATATTTGCAACAAAATTTGTAGTAACATCAAAATCAGTCAAAGTCGCAGTTTTTGAGATAAAAAACCTTTAAAACTTATTTAGAATCATAAAAAATATAAAAAAAATTATGAAGCCGAGGTTTTTATCAGAACTAGATTTCAAACAATTTATTTCAGTGACATGTCATATAAACAGCGATTTCCCAAATAAAATATTATGTTAAACAGTTTTCGGGCTCTTTTTACACAGCCAACCGAACCAAATCGTCTGAATAAATGCAAATAAATATATATGTAACTTATGCCTCACTGTTTGTCAATATGTCGCCTCTGTTTTATGGTAATGAATCTGGGGGCAGATGCTGCGCCGCAAACTCGAATATTTCAATGGAATTTGCATTAATCTGTGATAAGCGGGGTTCGGGGGAGTATTCATGCGATGGAGAGCAGATCGACATTATTTTTTATCTTTCGGCTATAATGCGAATTCCGAATTTTAGAATTGCCGCCGGAAATTAATCGGGCATATATAATTTTTTCGGCGGTCGATGTTGTTGCGGTCGACTGTCTGTTTCACTCCCAAATGAAATACACCACATTCCGGGCATATGTGACTGAAGCAATTTTAGAAAAACAGCGTTACTGTCCCAGTATACCAGTGAAATTGAATGAACTGTCAAATATGTATTTGTTAATGTATTTTGCATCAGAGCTGCCTTAGTAAACTATTTAGTATTTTTTCTAGGAAAGCTATGTAGAAAACTAGTACGTCTACTGGATCTGTGTCTATGAAACGAATGCAGATATTTAAATAAACAGCAATATACACACATGGCCAAAATTATTGCATGACATATCGTTTAAAAATATACGGTAAGGAATTTAAAGAATCTATATAGCTTTGATAATCTGTAATAAACATTTTTTTGTTAAAATGGATATGGTAAACAATGTTTATCGTTCAGACCCAATATTATTACAAATTCTTGCACATTTCGATTTGTGGTCTCTTGGGTTTCAGAAGAAATTTGACCATTGTTTTGGCCTTAAAATGCCTAGAAACATTATTTCACAGTTTAATAGAGTCAGAATAGTAACACCGTCTCAACAGGGCTACCGGCAAGTTCCCATAGCTAAAATTGAAGGAGTTAACCAAAGCGATGTTTCGCGAATATTAAATAAATTCAGGGAGACAAACGAGGTTACAGACCGGCCTGGAAGAGATAAAAAGAGAGTTACTACTGCTGTGCAAGACCGTCAAATATCCCTAATTGCACGACGCAGTCCCCTGCTTTCTAGTACTGCTATTAAAAATAAGTTAGATCGTCTTGAAGGAGTAAATGTTTCAATAAAGATCATAGCAAGAAGACTACATGACAGAGGATTACATTTAAGAAGGCCTCTGCGTGTTCCGAAGCTTAATTTACAGCACAAAATTACGCGACTACAATGGGTTGAGGAGATGAGAGCAAATGGACTTAATTGGAATATCGTCATGTTTAGTGATGAAACAAGAATAGGCCTAGTGTCAGTCTCGCGACGAACTTTGGTCTGGAGAGCATCTGGAAGACAAACACGTTTGAATGCAGCTCAGCCCCGTGTCCCGTTTCAAGGGAGAAGCGTTATGGTATGGGCAGGTATAATGCACGGAGCTCGAACTCCTCTTGTTTTTATTGATGGCACAATGACAGGTGCCTCATATCTTAGAGACGTTTTAGAGCCTATTGTACGTCCATTTCGAGGGGCAGTGGGGGATAAATTTGTTTACATGGACGATAATGCTCCTCCCCATCGCACTTTAGCGGTTCGCGAATTTTGTGAGGAAGAGGGTATAAGAAAACTGTGGTGGCCACCGATGTCTTCAGATATGAATGTGATCGAGCATGCTAAAACGCCATATTACTAAAAGAAATGATCCCACCCCCGTACCTTAAACGATTTGAAAATAACTGCGCGTGAAACATGGGAAGCCATACCTCAACATCTTCTGGACAACTTAATTGAGAGCATGCTACGTCTTCTCACAGCTTGCATTGAGGCTCGAGGAGGCAATACAGACTATTAGTTGTGAGAAATAATTAAAATTGTTTTCAATATTTCCTGTTTAAAATTAAATTTGTTTTTGTTGATTTTCACTCATTATGAAATAAAATTATAATAAAAGCCTAGTTGCACTTAGATTTTTAATTTTATATTAGTTAGTCGTGTAGTAAGCCAATGTGTCCAAAAATATAAAAAGAATGCCTCTGAAAGAAGGCATATTATGTCCAAAATAAAATAAAAATATTGTTATATGCAATAATTTTGGCAATGTTTGTATTTTATAAATCGCTATCTAAATATGATGACAGAGAGTCCACGTGGACTTAACAAGTATGTCATGGCAGAACACTCCACCCACTTATTTAATTGGCTACTTGCAAATTTGTCCAATTATTATTGATGGGACGTCTAATTTTTTATGAGAAACATTGAGAGAATATCGTTTTCCCCTTACGGATGCCCCGTATCTACAGAACGGATAGACATACTGTATTTCTTGCCATTTTTTTTCTGATTAGAATTACAACAAAATTACAGCTGCGGCTTCGTAGGCATAGCCCCCATCAGAAAAAAAGTCAACTCTAATATTTTTAAAAGTAGGTGCCTATTGATTTGGAGTATTTAGTTTTCATCCCAAATACTCCGAACCAAATAGGCACCTACCCCAGCATCCTTCAGGTATAAATCTATGCTATGTAAAGATGCATACAATTTATCTTAGGTAGGAACTATAGAAAGCAAGAAATAGCCATCTTATCCCATAGTCAAGCAGTACTAAAAAGGACCAACTGAGTAACCATCAATTCGAAGTTGGTCAAAGAATGCTTAAAGAAGCTGAACAAATTAGGCAAGTCCTACTACTCTGAGTGCCAGCTCACCAAGGGATAGAAAATAATCAAATATGAAACTATCTAACTAGAGAAGAAACATACAGTCCACTACTTGGACCAGAACCGTTCGGCTTTCCAAGTGGAAACCATCTTAAAGCGGAACTCAAGAATCTGGAAGACTCCATCCGTAACCTGGAATGGGCATCCTACAACGGTTTAAGACACTGGAAGAAATTTCTCAGACTTACGACCGAGAAAATTCGAAAATTGGTATAAGGTTTGTTCCAACCCGCCGCAGAACCGTCACCGAACGATCATGCTCGTGCGCAGTAATTCGATTTTGTTCCAACCGAGATTTGACGGTTATCGGATGATCCTATTTGCGTACCAACCTACCTTGGGATCGTTTAGTTACGATTTCAGAACGGTAATTTAGGTACATGGTCCAAATTGAGAACTATTTAGGTTGACTTGCGCATTAAATCATATTGGCAGGGATTATCTATTTTTAACAGCTGATTCTGGTCCGGCGCCGGCGTCCGACTAGGGCCGGCCGCACTTTAAGGTGCGTATTCATTATCCGAACGAACGAACGAACGAATGAAAGTGCGGTATATTTAGACGGGGACCGAACGCATGCGGCCGTTCGTTCGTTCGTTCGCTCGACCATCCGTTTCGAGTCGGTACATCAAAGGCGTTCGCCAACAAATGCCTCCGGTCTTCTCGTGCGGTTCTATCGTACGGTCCCCGTCCATACCACTAGCGAACATTCGTTCATTCGTTCGTTCGTGCGGATAATGAATACGCACCTTTAAGGTAAGACCGGAGGCATTTGTTGGCGAACGCCTTTGATGTACCGACTCAAAACGGATGGTCGAGCGAACGAACGAACGAACGGCCGCATGCGTTCGGTCCCCGTCTAAATATACCGCACTTTCATTCGTTCGTTCGTTCGGATAATGAATACGCACCTTTAGATGCGAATTTGTATCGTACGAACCGTATCGATAGTGTTCGTACGAATTGAGTGCGCACACCAAAAACGCTTTCCTCCGTCAAACAGCAGTGTTTCGGTGACATTGTTATAAATATCGCACTCGTGGAGTCCTCTTTGGAGCGCAATGAATCTGTATCTTCAAGATAATTCTCTTCTATGGAGATTGCAGCGACGTCGTCACTATCGTAGAAGAGAATGGATTCGTGAAATATATCTATATAAAAAGAAATGAATTCGGCGAATTTCATCATATTATGGAAGACTTATTTAATGACCCTTTACATTGTAATTGCTAGTTTCCTTATATCATGGTTATAGTAAAATGTTTTCGTACAGCAAACTTTCATATCCTATTCTACTCCCTAAGGGTATGAATTTGTGTTAAAAAATACATTAATTACCATTATATAATTACCTATATCCATTTTTTTCAACGGTTCAACGCACGAAAACGTTTAAAAATCCCAACAGGTTCGGATTGTTTTTGGATGTCGGAACTACGCGTGCGTTTACGTACGACCAATTCGCACCCAGTATGCGCGCTTCCATTGTACTAGGAAGCTCGGGATCATTCGTGCGTGTTCGTATGTGTTCGCACGAATCAAATTCGTACGAAAACGCGTTCAAAGTGCGGCCGGCCTAATGCTCCTGTGTTGGTTATTTTTTACGAATTCGAATAAGTGTGCGTTATACTTTTGCTTGTGAGTTTATTTGGAGTAAATCGTTCGGAAATTTTAATTAATTTTATATTTATAAAATAATGTTCAAAGATTCTACCACCGCAATGAAATAACAGGAAACTACGCATAACAGAATCGTAAAAGAGAGGATAGATAAGTGAGTTAGTGAGTATACATTTGAGACAACACTTACCTACAATTACTGATGGATTCTGATTCTCCATTTCAAGAATTAGTTTCAAGAATTAATTTCTCCATTTCAAGAATTAATTTCAATTGCAAATTGCAAACAAAAATAGTAGTGTTATGTTATGAAATTCTAAACAAAAACAAAAAACTGATCGATATACGCACGCTTGACACTTTTGACAGTCCCGAAAACAATCCACAAAGCGTTCCAACGTTGATACATTTTGCTCCGTCACGAAACTATTCGAAGTCCGCGCATGCTAACAATGTGCAAGAAAACCGATACGAGTACGATTTCGAAACGATCCCGAAATGCTGGTTGGAACAAACCTATAAGTAAGAACAATCTTCGTCACGGGGTTTTCAACAGGACATTGTCTCCTCAACGAATACCTCAGTAGATTGAAGCTAAGAAAGAAACAACGGCGAATGCGGATTCTGTGGGGAAAATGAGGAAACACCAGAACACCTCATCACTGAGTGTGCCGAGACAACAACCATTCATGCCATAAACATTGGTACGACTGATATCGGAGATGGAGAACTAGCCTCTGTGAAGCAGTCTCAGATACTGGATTTATGACCTAAGACTGTATGATCACGCTTTCTTCTTTAAAGAGTAACACAAGTTTGCCAATGTATTCAGACAAATTTCATAAATTTTCTGTCTTAATTATACCGTATTAATAAAGTATTTTTAACACTACTTCCTATTAAATACTCATATAGTGGCTTTAATTTAATATATTATTTATTTAAAATATAATTATTGCACTCTATTATATTTCCGATTTATGCAAAACCACGCATGCATATATTATTTAGGTTTAAATGTTCTATAAATATAATAAGTTTATTTATTTATAACACCCCCACGTTCGCTATTTTCATGCTATAAAATGTTATTTTAATCAAATGTTATCAGTAACCAGCAGTATTCTCACCTAGGATATATCAGTTTAAAACAATATTAAACATTTAAATATCGCACATTTAGTTTTTAACATTTTATAAGTAATAAAAAAATAAACCTAATTAGAACAGCCTACAGGGGTGTTATAAAACCTATAGCTTAACAACTTCCTATCATTTGTATGGAAAACTGCGTAGCTACCTAGATACTCTCTAATCTTATGTTGCAGGTAACGAGTCGTTCTCTTAAAGTAAATGATCGAGACTGGTGCTCTAACTGCTGTCATAATCATATGACAGCAGTCATATGATATGACTGCTCGTACATATGACTGACTCATTTTATTTTTGGATTCTTGGGCATAAAATAAGGCATTTATTATGAAGGTTTAATATGTTTAAATGCTTTGGTTTTTGAGATATTTAAAGATATTTAAATATAAAGGATTGTCACACCCTGTCTATTGCTTTTCAGAATTAATTCTTGTGCCGACTTTGAAGCCGAAGAAGTAAACTTTACTAAAAAATGTTATTGATTCCTTAAATGTATACAGGGGTATCAAAAATTGCTGGTCTATTTTAAAATTTATTTTACATAAAAACTTCGTTATTTCAAATACAACAGTATGTATTTTTTAAAATGAGTCCAAGCAGATTTAAATGCTTTTTCAAGCTATATTAGTGTTTCCTCTCGGTTTTTTTTATACCTATCTGGCTCAGATTTTGAATAAAAAGCAATTTTTCAATGAAATGGCAATCAAGATGGCTAGTGTCGCCATGGGAATTTGCACAGTTAGTAGCTATTTTCAAAATCGACATTAATTTATGGATTTTATTTAAGTTTATGACAGTTTACTTTTATTTAATTAACCTATAATAGTTTAATTTTACCTAAGTATTTATTACTTTATCAAGAAAAATAAAGAAGTAGTTATATATTAGATTTTCTATAAAAGGCAAATTCATTTTCTCCACTTTCAACGACAGGTTTCTGCCTAATAGGTTTTTCATATACCACATTATCAGATTACAGTTGAGGGTTGGAACCTTTGGTGTTACACAGCAAAATAAAAACACTAAATTACCACAATACGCCAAAACACTTTTACTTATTAACCTTATTGTAGGTAAATTAAATAAAAATAACCTGTTATAAATTGAAATAAAGTTCATAAACTAATGTCGATTTTGAAAAGAGCTACTAAGTGTCACTAGAAAATTGCCATGGCGACACCAGCCATCTTGATTACAATTTTAATGAAAAATCGCTTTTTATTCAAAATCTGAGCCAGATAGGTATAGGAAACCCTAATATAGTTTTTAAGAGCATTTAAATCTGCTTCTACTTATTTAAAAAAATACATAGTATTGCATTTGAAATAACGAAGTTGTTATGTAAAATTGATATTTAAAATTGGCCATCATTTTTTGATACCCCTGTACCCTGTATACAGTTCAGGAAGCAAACAAATTTTTTAATTAAGTTTATTTCTTTTGAATGTCAGCACAAGAATTAATTTTGAAAAGTAATGCACAAGGTGTTGACAAACTTTTTTATTATAGCATGCATGTTTAAATATCTTAAAATATCTCAAAAACCAAAGCTTTTAAACATATCACACGTTTATAATAAATACCTTATTTTATGTCCAAGAATCCAAAAATGAAATAAAATACCGGGTGTTCCATAAGAAAAAATATAACTTTGGTATGGATCTTAGTTCTGACACACCCTGTACATTTCAAATTCATTTTAAATTATGCAAATTGCCTTCCCAGTCTTCCCACATATACCATCGTATGATCGAATAAAAACGGCGTCAGCGATAGCTATAAAATGAAGATCGCTGTCATTTTATATTATGTAAAATTATATGGGAAATGTCATCGATCGTCATTTCATAGCCGTCGCTGACGCCGTTTTTATTCGATCATACGGTATTATGCATTATTGTGACATTCCATAATGAACATTAAAATCCGGACAGTTTCACTAGAAAATCCGGACATGTCCGGATTAATCCGGACGTCTGGTAACCCTACTTATACCAAAATACTTTTCTAAAAAATGAAAGAGTTGTGCCATAATGTTCCAGCCGATATAAAAACGGAAACAAAAACTGAGAAACATTTTGTATAGAAAATTTCTATATATTTATTCATTAAAATTTGTTCTAGATGTCTAATATTAAATAAAATTTAAAACCGCTGCTTTCCATATGTTTCCCAAAATTATATTTCATTTACATTGTTTACATTGAAGTGAATTATATATAATATTCGGTGTAACGAGCGGGTTAAAACAATTTTGATGTGGTTACAATTAAAATTTATTGAATTACTAAAATTTTAAAGCGAAAATATAGAGAATTTAAATTATTAGAAATCAGGGGAGATACAAATATATAGACATAGAATATAGTTTTTATTTATAGTTGTGTATTTTGTTTTGAATAAATTGTAGGTCTGAAACTATATTGTATAGTATTATATTATATTATTATATATTATTGTATTATCGCTTCGATTTGAAAGTTGGATAACACCAAATTGTAGAAAAGAAAACAGTAGCAATGATGTGATACGTGCAATGATGTGATGAATGTAAGGGGGTTTATTTTGTTATATCTATTCGAATACAGTTTATACAGTCATAAAAATATAAATGCAATAGCTATTTAGTTAAGAGATATATAAACCCAACCCATATATTGTTACAAACAGTGAATAAGAAGTGGCAACATTAGTGTTCATCATATGAGGAGCAGACTTATTAAATGCATTTTGTCCATTTTTTAAGATGTTCAACCAAAGGTGGCATTGCAAACTACATACACAGAGTTACAATATAATGCCAGGAACGATGCGACGTGTTAAATACATTTATCCTATTCGAATTAAATACATACATACCGCCATTACTCGCTGACGAGTATTTGACATGCATCAGAAGATGGTCACGCAAGGCGTTTTCTTTCATGAGCTTTTCTGTGACTGAAAAGCCCGATACGTGATGTTATCTGTCTACCGCACTCCAGACATTCAAAAATCTCATCGCTTTGTTGCCTCTTTACTTTTTGGTTGTCGCTCTTAACTGACTTTACAATTTTTCTCCATTCCGTTCTATTGTGAGCTGCCTCTTCCCACTCATTCTGCTTGTCAATTCCTTTTAAGTTTTCGTGGAAAATATCCTTGAACCTTTGAGTTGTCCACCGGCCTCCTCTTACCGTCTACAAGCTCACCGTAAAAAGCAGCGATTTTGGTATGCGGTTTTCTTGCATTCTGCATACGTGACCAGCCCATCTTAAGCGGGACTTTGTAATCATGACTTCAATACTCTCGCAGTTAGCTTTTGAAGGATCGATACGTTTGAGACGTGATGGAACCATTTATTCTTAAGAGTTGTCTAAGATATCTCTGTTGCAACTTGTTTAATGCGTTCATGTGATCGGCGGTACGGCACCCAAAGTTTCGCTTCCATATAACATGGTGGGAATTATTATCGCTCGGTACACCGCAAGTTTCGTTTTGTGCTCAAGTCATGATTGTAGAAAACCCTGTCTTTTAATTTCCAGAATGCTCTTGAGGCGCTGCTAATCCTGTGCTGAATTTCAGAGTCGATATTGGCCCTTTCCGAAATCAAACTGCCGAGGTAATTGAATTCCGCTACATATTCCAACAGTTCATCTCCGATTTTTATAGCATTGTTGTGATCTTCCGGGGGTATAATATTCAGCTTAAGTCCCAAGTCCTCGTATGCCCATGTATATATGTTCAACATTTCTTGCAATTGCTGTAACGTATTAGCAACTAGAGCACAGTCATCAGCGTATTGAAGTTCTGTGATGAATTTTGTACGTGTTTTTGCCCTGAATCTTTTTATGTTGAACAGACCGCCGTCGTATCTGTATCTAATGCCCAAACCTCTCTCCTGCAGTTTGCTGTCCACTATAATGGAGAGCGCTGCCATGAATATATTGAATAGGAGGCGCTAAGACACATCCCTGCCTAACGCCTGTGTTTTTGTTAGGGAAGGGATCGCTCAGTGATCCATGATATGAC
The DNA here is from genome assembly GCF_002938485.1 of Sitophilus oryzae. Taxonomy (NCBI): domain Eukaryota; kingdom Metazoa; phylum Arthropoda; class Insecta; order Coleoptera; family Curculionidae; genus Sitophilus; species Sitophilus oryzae. Next base: position 290,939 of record NW_022146061.1, read on the forward strand.
ACTCTTGATTTGTTGCTGTTATGGAGCTTTTCACACTGTAAGAAATTTGATGGGTACTCGAACTTTTTCATAATTGCCCAAAGTGCATCTCTGTTCACAGAGTCGAAGGCTTTGTTAGATCGATGAATGCAACGTAAAGTTTAGACTGCTGCTCTTTTACTTTTTCCTGTCGTTACCGGATGGAGAATATGGAATCGACGGTACCGCGGTTGGTGCGAAACCCGTTTGCGATTCTGGGAGGATTTTTCTATATGTGGGGCAGGCGGTTTGACATAATTTTTGCAAGAATTTTTCCTCCGATAGCCAGTAGTGAAATTCCTCGGTAGTTTCCGCAGTCTGATGCACTTCCTTTGTTCTTAAATATATTCACTATATTCGTGTTGCAAAAGTCCTGAGGTACCTCTCCGCTTTCCCATATGACATCAAAGAGAGCCTTAAGATGACCAATAAGTTCTTTACTTGCACACTTATAGATTTCCGCCGGAATCGCGTCACAGCCAGCTGATTAGTTGTTTTTAAGCTGTTTTATGGAGTCCTTCATTTCCTGTTCTGTTATTGGAATGTCTAATACATCGAGGCTGTTATACTGAGGTATTATGTTGAGTGCTTCCATATTGGGGTTGTTTTCTTGGTTAAGGATATGGCTGTAATGCTCTTTCCAGCGGTTTCTGATTTGTTCTTCCTCTTTTAGAAGTTCACCATTTTGTGCCATGATTGGGCATCTTGCCTTCTTAGTTGGACCGTATACTTCTTTTACAGCCTCGAAGAATTTACGATAGTCGTAATGCGTGGCATACTCCTGAATCTGACTAGCTTTTTGCGACCACCAGTTATCCTTTAGTTGGCGCAGGTTTCTTCGGAGCGTGTTGTTGGCTGCCTTAAAGTTGTCTGCTAGTCTTGGATTGTGTGGATTTGCAGTAACGGCTTGATGTGCTCTATGCTTTTGTTCCAACAAAGCCTGTATGTGCGGTTGATTTTCGTTAAACCAGTCTGGTTGTTTCTTTTTGTTGGATTTTCCCAGTACTGCTTCGCTGGTTTTGTGAATCGCATCTCTTAGTTGTATCCAGCCATGTTCAGCATCCACGATTGAGATTGAAGTTATCGGTGGAAGTGATTCTTTGATGGCTTCCCGGAGGGCGTCGGCGGTATCGTTGTTCTCTAGACCCTGTACGTTCAATCTGGTCATGTAGCTTTGCTTTTTACAGTGTGGACGTTTGGGTTTTAACTGGATTTTCATTTTTGAGATTAAAAGTCGGTGGTCAGTGCCGCATTCGGCATCTACTCTGGCTTTTGTGAGACTGACATCTTTTAGGTGCGTCCTTCGAACGATTACGTGGTCCAATTGGTGCCAATGGCCTGATCTCGGATGTTTCCAGGTGCCTTTAAATTTGTCCTTCAGCATGAACCACGTATTGGTGATGCAAAGATTATACTCTGTGCATGTTGTTAATAAGCGTTCACCATTGCTATTTACACTTCCCATTCCATGTTTTCCCAATACGTCAGGCCATATTTCCTGTTGTTTGCCGACACGGGCATTAAAATCACCTAACAAAATGATTCGTTCGTGCTTGGAATTTGTTGGAGTATATTTTGCAGAGCTTGGTAAAATTTATCCTTATCCTCAATTTTAGCGTCTAGGGTAGGAGCGTAGGCACTTATGATGTTGACGTAAGTTTTGTCTGATATGGGGTACCTTATGGTCATAAGACGTTCGGAGACACCAATAGGTACCTCTGTTCATTTAGTGGCGATTTCGTTTTTGATTGCAATGCCTACGCCATGAATTCTCCTGTGTGTCGCCGGGTGACCCTTCCAAAAGAAGGTGTAATGCTCCTCAGTGAGACTACCTTCATCCGCAAAGCGGGTTTCGCTAAGAGCGGCAACATCTATATTTAGTCGGTGAAGTTCCTGTGAGACCAGTGCTGTTCTTCTCTCTGGTCGATTGGAGTTTGTCCTGTGCAGTAGAGTGCGGACGTTCCACGCCGCAAACGTGAAACATTGACGATGTTTAGTTCTCCGATGATACGCTCGAGTAGGCATCCCCTCCCGGAGATCCGATCGAGGGGGTATTTTACCTCCGGACGATGATTTTGTCCTACTCGAATGTTCCATCTTTGATGAGTGTAAGTTGCGTAAAAAGGTTAAACTGTGACGGTTACGCTGCCGCACAGTTTGGCTGCAACTGTAGCACGGGATGACTATGGCACAGTGAGGACTGCGACGATAGTTCCCTTGTGCTACGTTCTCGGCCGGCTAGGAGTAGTTTACTACTCCTCTTCCCCAGAAAGGTGGTAGGTCTGAGGGTTGTATAATGATATACCGCCTATACTCGGTCGTCAGAGCCTCGTTTGTTTAAACAGGGTGCACCACGTGAAGGTGAGGTTGACTTTTGGGTAAGCTAGGCTATCATATCGCTTCAATACCCCTTGCACTCGAATTAAATATCGTAAGTGCCTTAGACTTTTTACGTGTTCCTCCAAAAAGTCCCCTGTGGGTATTTCGCCACTGCAAGAAAATCTACAAAATAAAATAGTTATTTTTTGTAAAACACTTCTGCGTTAATCCCAAATGGAAACTACTTGTCAAAAGTTAGGTTTACAGTTATACAAATTTGCCTAACGAATAAAAAAATGCTTAACGTTTCGGAAAGTTTATCTCTTTCTGTCGTCGGAAGCAAAAAATACAGAGGATAAAGAAAAAAAACTATTTAAAATATTTAAATTCAACTATTCGAGAACACATTAGTTTTTTAAAACAGATACGTCTACAAAAACCATTGACGTTCTGTTAAAATGACATTATATCAACTTAAACTTCCAAATTAACAATTACTTAATAAGGTAAAAACCAAAAAGCCCCAAACTTTCTGTATGATTATTTTTAATTTTTACGTAGGTATGTTATATATGTTTATTTATGTCATGTTCTTTAAAATCAAAGAAGCGTATTGCCATACATTTTTTAAAAGTTTCCGAAACGTTAAGCATTTTTTTGTTCATTAGGCAAATTTGTATAACTGTAAACTTAACTTCTGACAAGTAGTTTCCGTTTGGGATTAACGCAGAAGTGTTTACAAAAAATAACTATTTTATTTTGTAGATTTTCTTGCAGTGGCGAAATATCCATAGATGATTTTTTGGAGAGATGAATCCGCTACATAGGTATAGACACTTTTTTTTGTGTTGTATGTCCATTGGCGGTAGACAAACAAACAAAAGTATATCCTTTTGTTCTGTAGACAAAATTTTACTGCTGTTTGTCATTGCCAGATGAAAAGTTTTTTTGTAGTACCAACTTCTCTATTTTTTTAATAATACTATTTAAAATAATGAATGGAACTACGACTGGGTACCATGTAGTTGGGGATACGGACCGTGGTAGAAAAATAAAGAGAAATTTTACGCGTAATGTCCAATTTTTTTTTCAAAAATTTTTTAAATTTTTTCAGATATTATGAAAACTAGATTTTTCACATGTAGGGGTACTGTATTTATGATTTTTTATCCATTTTCAGGTATACTAGTTTTTCGGTAAGTTTCTTGCAAAAAGCGTGGCTAAAAGTGTTTTAAAAATTCGAAAAAATGGACAAAATGCATCTAGAAACTCTTCTCCTCATATCATAGCACGAATCTTAAGATATTGAAATAAAATCTGTATATTTTCTCTGCACTGATGTACTAATATTTTCTATACTTTTAGCCTCGTCTATGTATGTATTTCTGAAGATGACTTTCAGATGTCCACTATAAAACCTTCTTTATAAACCTATGACCGTGCAAAACGACTATTAACTCGAAACAAGATCTTCAAAGACGTAGTTAACACATTAAACGTCAAGGCCGCAAGGTAATTCTGAATATTAAAAACAAGAACCATAAGTAAAATTACTATATAGAAAATAATAAAGTACTAACCGATGTAACATTGAACTTTAACCATATGGTCAAGGCTTTTATTTCTTTATTCGGGTTTTTACATAGATCGCAATTGTTTGAAGTGTTTTACTGCAAAGAATAATACAAGTTTATATGAATCATAGTTATTACGTTAATTAATAAATTATTGTTACGTTTTTCGTCGGTTCCGTGTGGATAGAAAGTCACAATTTATTTAAACACAATTTATTTAACACTAATTAACAAAAACAATAACGATAAAAGACTTAAAGAACTATTTACAAACGATTTATAACTTTATTTATCTAGAAAGAATTTATTTTGAATTTTAGCGCGTCAACTGTACTCGTTTATTTAGGTCTGTCCTCTTTAGGCTCCAGCCGCGGGCTTTTATACCCACAGCTCTCGAATAATCCATAGATCGTTAGGTGCATAGAGAAGGTTTCGAATGTTCTCGTATGTACTCCATTTCAGTAGAACTCGACTCTTCTCGAACCTTCGAATGAATCATTACGGTGTCTATTGTTTAATGCGATGTTAAGGTTATCTGAGGGCGGGACACAGTGTTGCCAGATGTAACATAATTATCGAATTGTAACATCATTTTGAAACAAAATTTTCCCCAAAAAAATCTGTACCATAATCGATAATTGTAACGTAATTTGGTAACCTGCCACAATTATGTTTTATCAATCATGAACTATATTTTTTTGATAAATAAATTAACTTTAAGGTAGTTAATGAAAATTAATGACTGAAATGGTTTTAAAGTTTAAAAGAATGGCAGGGTCTAGAGCACTAAATATTCGCGACAAATCAAGTAATTCCGATTTAAAAATGCGGGCAGAAGAGAAACCAGACCCCGATATCATAAAACTGACTGAGAAAATACGTTTGAAACCTATTAAAAATAAGTTAAACCAACAAAAAATAGGATCCAAATTTATTGCTATCATTATATTTTTTAGATAATTCCCTCAGAACGAAATATATGGCTTGTAACATAATTTTGTAATAAATTCGATAATTTTATCTACATTGATCCATAATTTCATTTCCGACACATGGCAACGCTGGCGGGACATATAGTTAGGTTAGGTCGAGTCCACACGGGTCCGCAACATTATTTTTTTACACGTCACAAAAGTATTAATTTTTGCGAAGTGATTGACAATAGAAAAATGTTATTTTAACGTCTAGGCATAAAAGTAAAGCACTTTTACGCCTAACAGTGGAGTGCTCAGAGACTTTTACTTCGGAATTTAATTACTGTGAATGTATTAATGTGAAACATTCTGTACTGTGTTTTATAGGTAAAATACTAGAATGTTTACCCATTTTTTTTTCGTTGCTTTTTATTTTTTAATTTAGTAATTTTAGTAAATTCTTAATTATTTCCTCCTTAATATTTTGATTTTTTTAATTCTATTTCTAAGTAAATTTATTTTAATAAATAAATCTAATGAATAAGCTATACCTATTCTGCTTATATTCTGATCATTGAAATTTTGATTGAAATCGAATTATACAGGGTGGCGCGTCATATACGTCGCGGTTTTTGCAAGGAGAACAAAAGTTTGTATTGAAGTGAAATTTTGTGAGCTTATGTAAGTCAATTTAAAGCATTTTCTAAAATTATGTAGAGTTCTACAGGGTGTCCCCAAAAAAAGTTACACATCAAAGTTATGTTTTTGGTAATGGAACACCCTATATATTAATTGATTTTTGGATTCTAGTAAAAAAATAAAGGTTTGTTTCATTAGAAAAGTATATGACTAAAATGTATAGTTTTTGAAATACATACACCGGCACGAAAAATGGGCACCTTAAAACTTTGATGTATTTTAAAGGTTAATATATTTTATTTTAATGGCCCGATTTTGATAATTTTTTAAGCAGTATGTTGCCAAATTAATTGACTTTTTAGTATCTTTTTCTAAATTAAAAATGAAACTCCTTATCTGTTAATTATACGAGGGAAAATAAAATGTTGATATTTTGGTAAAAGTTTGAAACACCCTGTGAAATATGTTAAGACAGCAAGAAATTTAAAAATCATTTTATCATCTAGATACATCCGTTCTCGATGGTTTGTTTTTTGGTTCGTCTCATTAGCTTTATTTTTGTTGTAAATATTCGATTTTAAAGAAGGCACTAAGATTTTTTCGTAATTTTTACATTAAGACCATGCCTTTGCTTTTGGGCCTAGTCAACACATCTAGTAAGTTCCGAAGCAGGCCTTCTTTTCACTTCGCAAAAATTAATACTTTTGTGACGTGTAAAAAAATAATGTTGCGAACCCGTGTGGACTCGACCTAACCTAACTATATGTCCTATTCTTCTTGTAGTCAGTTAGTTAATATGTACGGTCTTTAAGTGCAATCCATTATCAATTTGAAAAGCTTGCAAATGGCGAATTTTTAGCGATAAACTTACAATAAGTCGATCGTCTCGATTAGAAGTTCTTCTACGAACTGGACGTCTAGATTGACGTCCTTATGGACGTGGTTATAATTCGAAGACCATTTAGTATACTCTATGGTATTAAGGTATTTTTGGAACCGGAATTTTATAGCAAATTTACTGAACTCGAATAAATAAATGATATATATTTGACTCACCTCGTATATCTATAAAATATTTTTGAAATGTGAACTACCATTAAACATATATTTTGTAAAAGGTTTGGAGTGAAAATCTCAAATAGGAATCCTGATACAGAGCTTTTCCGGAATACGGAGCCGTCTTGTATGTATGCATTTGTATATGTGTGTTTATTTAAATACTAAAGTGAAAGCAACGAATTTAAATGGGTAAACTTTGTAATATATCTTATTAACAATACAATAAAAAAAAGTTTTATAAAAAATCGTTCACAGTAAATGAATTCCGAGGTTTGTATCCCATAAGGGCTTAAAGCACTCCACTATAACAACAAAAGTACGAAATATTAAACTGATATAAAGTTTCAAATCATAGGTGTCAAATTCAACAAGCGTAACCATAGTTTTTGATGTACAGGGTCGCTGTTATGTCTGGAAACGGTCGATCATTAGGTAAAATATAGGAGGTACGGCAAAAAGTTAAATACAAAAGTTAGAGGATTTTTAAATATCTATTAGCGAGTAATTAATTCATGTGTACAGAGTCGGTCATAAAGTCGTGGCACATCAAAGTTTTAATTTTTAAATAGAATCCTCTGTATATTATTGCATATTTCAATTATTCTTCCTTCAATTCTAAGCAAAAATCGAAATACACACAATGTACCTTAAACCAACCGTTTCGGAGTTATTGACTTTTGAAAATATCACTTAAACAATTTGATTTAATTAATTTCGATATGTTCGGTTTCGTTTAACGATGCCATTCTGCCGAAACTGTTATACTTAATAATATTTGACATTAGTTCTCAAGTTAGCATTTATAGATGTATAAAATGAGAATATATCAAGTCCGGAAATTATAAAATTTAAGTTTAACATTTCAATTCTTCAATTTATGTACAGGGTGGGTCAAATTCGACGCTTTTAAATGGAAACACCCTTTTCTATAGGAGATAGACAAAAACTAATATCGGTGTCTGGAGCTCAATTTTCATCAGAAACATGATGGTGAAAACCGCACATCAATATCTGTTACCGTTTCGGAGTTACGGGGTGTTTTTCAAAAATGTGCATTTTTAACAAATCGCTGTAACTTTTTTCCTATGGAAAATTTTGTATTTCTATGAAAACATTTCCAAAGCACCTATTTACGTAGAATTTAATGGTTTAAGTATAATTTTTTTTAAATTAATAATTTAAAAGTTATCAACAGAAAAATTGATTTTTTATTTGGGACACCCTCTATATTTTTAATTAACTGAAAACAATTTAAGATTACCTTTCCAAGAATATAGCACACTTGATATTTTGTTATAATCCCCTTCGAAATACAGAATTTTTAAAAGTTCGCCACTTTTAACTAGTAGGTTTTGGACCCCTTATTGATGATATGCCCTTAATAGAACTCGAAAACATATTTTTCCAGCAAGACGACGCACGGCTTCTGAACGCTGAAGTTATCAGCAAATTTTTGCAGCCAATTTCAAAAATAATTTAAATCTAACCAAGATCCCAGTCGTTGGCCGTCGAGGCCGCCTGACTTAGTGCCCATGGGTCTAATCCTATGAATATATTTGAGGAAGAATAAAGGTTCCTTATTCTGCCGTATAATTTAGACAAGAATTAGAAATACTTAGCAGTTATAAGAGGGTATCTTTCACCCCCACCGAGTTAATGAATTCCGCGAGAACTGTTCAAAAACTGCCCCGTCTGTCCATAACAGAAGACGGTCGATATGTCGAACATCTGTAGCAAAATCTTATATCTTGGTTTGCTATTTATTTTTATTGTTATGAGATATAGATTAAATGTGTTGATGTTGGTTAAATATATTTTAAATTGTTATAAAATTTTGCATCTCTCATAGCAAATATTATTTTCGTTTTAATTGATGCTCACTTTTCAGCTAGAATTTTTTTGCATTACAGCCGGTGCCGTTCAAAGCCTACTTATTTAAAGCGGGCGAATTTTTGTATACTCTATATCTCGAAGAGGAATCGAGCAAAATATCAAATGTGTTATATTTTTGGAAAGGTAATTTTAAATTATTTTCAATAAATTAAAAATATACAGAGTGTCCCATATAAAAAATCAAATTTTCTGTTGATAATTCTTAAATTATTAATTTTAAAAAAATTATACTTAAACCATTAAATTCTACGTAAAAATGTGCTTTGGAAATATTTTCATAAAAATACAAAATTTTCCATAGTAAAAAAGTTACAGCGATTTGTTAAAAATGCATATTTTTGAAAAACACCCCGTAACTGCGAAACGGTAACAGATATCGATATGCGGTTTTCACCATCTTGTTTTTGACAAAAATTGAGCACCAGACACCGATATTAGTTTTTGTCTATCTCCTACAGAAAAGGGTGTTCCCATTTAAAAGCGTCGAATTTGACCCACCCTGTACATTGTGTATTACGATTATTGCTTAAAATTGAAGGAAGAATTGAAATATGCAATAATATACAGGGGGTTTCATTTAAAAAAAATTAAAGTTTGATGTGCCCCAATTTTATGGTCGACCCTTGTATACTTAAATTTACTAGTAGCTAATAGGCATTTAAAAACCCACTACAACAGTATCACAGTTTCAGCAGAATGGCATCATTAAATGAAACTGAACATATCGACATTAATTAAATCAAATTGTTTAAGTGATATCTTCAAAAGTCAATAACTCGGAAACGGTTGGTTTGAGGTACATTGTGTGTATTTCGATTTTTGCTTAGAATTGAAGGAAGAATTGAAATATGAAATAGTATACAGAGGATTCTATTTAAAAAATGAGACTCTGATGTGCCACGACTTTATGACCGACCCTGTATACATAAATTTATTACTCTCCAATAGACATTTAAAAACGCTATAATTTTTGTATTTAACTTTTTGCGGTACCTTGTATATTTTACCTAATAATCGACCGTTTCCATACTTAAAAGCGACCCTGTATTAATACTTACAAGGTATTTCTCTTAAACCTTTTTATATTTTTTGGAACGTTTGAAATTGTTTAAAAGCATTATTTGTGGCGTTTGAACAATTTTACAAAATTTAAAAACAATTTTACAACATTTTATTTAACAGTTGATTAACACGTAGCAAATATATTGTAAATTTAGTTAAAGGAAATTACACATTTATAAACACTAAGATAAGTATTCAGAACCTACCAATTAGTGGAATAAATTAGTGGTTTCAATTACACTTTATACTTACTTAGTTTACGATCATTCACAAAGTCTAAAAAACACAATTAAAATTAATAAAATATCCTAGCAACAGCTTGCGGTAGTCTGTTGTATCCATAGAGAAAGCATAATATTTAGCTTATAAAACAATAAACTTTTGATTCAGGGGCGGGAAAGTGAAATAGCAAAAGGGGTTCCACCGTTTGCACGGAAAATTCAAATAAAATAGTTCCAGCCTCAGGCGCTAGGTGGTAGTGCAATTAATTTTTAGGTTAAGAAGTTGCTACTAGTTATTGCCAGATGGCGTTCAATCAGAATTTTTTTGTAGTTTCCATAGTTTCCAACGGCTATTGTCCTACTATTGTCAAATTCTCAAAAAATAATGTCGTTGTCATAGCGCCAATCATAATATTATCAAATGATTATCAAAACGTTTTTAAAACTATAATTTGTTATATGTGTTTTAATTAGACAATTTCTTTTGTTTATGGCCCTAGAAATATAATGTAAGTTTTTTATTTTTGGCATCATTTAAGTACCTATTTATATTTACTCCATTTACAAAAACTTTGGGCGTATTACGTTGGTCTTGTTTTATTATAATAAACGATGTTTAAAGGCTCTGGTGCACAATAGGTCCCCACGCATTTAACACTTTTTTGGGATTTTTTTGCAAGATTATCTTAAACTGAATATTTTTAAGCATAAAATTGTTGGATGAATGTGTTTTATCTTTAAAAAGCGGCAAAAAAACGTATTTTAGGTACAGGCGACGGACAGTAAATATGTTAAATTTTCTACACGGATTCAGTAAAAACATCACATATTAGTACTTTATTACCTTATATAGACGTGGAATGATCTAATTTAAGCACAAAAATGTAACGAATCTTCTTTGTAAGCATAAAATTAAGAAAATATATTTATTTACATCAGCTCAAGCTAGCAATTTTATGACTTTTTTCGATTGACAGTTAATCGATCATCGGTATGTCATCTATGGCCTTCGCATAGAATTTGCGACGTTGTCAATAAAATTACTTTATATGATTTTCTTCTGAAATAAAGTTGTTGTGGAGGGACTTAAAACGGTAAGTTATCACTTTAGTGCAACAAAAAATTGAACTGTCTAGTAGCTTATTCGTTAGTGTGGATTATTTTAAAGCAATTTCTGAAATAAAATTTGCGGATTTTTCAGGTTCTACGAAAATATAAGTTTTTTTAATATATACTGTTTTTCGACGCGTAATCAATGAAGTTTTGTCATTAGGCTCAATTAGGTTAGCCTGGTTATTTGGAAGGTGGTAATGCATTGGTTAGCCTGGTTATTTGGAGGGTGTTAATGCAATGGTTAGCCTGGTTATTTGGAGGGTGGTAATGCATTGGTTAGCCTGGTTATTTGGAGGGTGTTAATGCATTGGTTAGCCTGGTTATTTGGGGGTGTTAATGCATTGGTTAGCCTGGTTATTTGGAGGGTGGTAATGCATTGGTTAGCATGGTTATTTGGAGGGTGTTAATGCATTGGTTAGCCTGGTTATTTGGGGGTGTTAATGCATTGGTTGGTTAGGTTAGATAGGCTGGTTATTTGGAGGGTGGTAATGCATTGGTTAGCCTGATTATTTGGAGGGTGTTAATGCATTGGTTAGCCTGGTGATTTGGAGGGTGTTAATGCATTGGTTAGCCTGGTTATTTGGGGGTGTTAATGCATTGGTTAGGTTAGGTTAGATATTCTGGTTATTTGGAGGGTGGTAATGCATTGGTTGGTCTGGTTATTTGGAGGGTGTTAATGCATTGGTTAGGTTAGGTTGGTGGGGAGTGTTTGGAAGTACGCAGATCACATCGATTTTGGAATCTTACTGAACAAATCCGGGAAAAATATATTTTTAAACAATTGTGCTAAATACTGTGTAATGATTTTATTGTCAATTTATTTTTATAGTGTTTTTGTTTTGCCTCGTTTATTATATTTTTAATTTTTCGTGTTCTTAAAGTGCGTACTAAATGTAAAAAAAATGAATATAAAGTAGAACGTTTTCGTCGATTTTACACAGGGTGAGTATGGCAACACTGTGCATAACCTTGTATTTTACTGTCTTTATGAAGGTTATAATAGGGAGTTTTCGCATTGAAATGTAGTGAAAATTTGGAATTTTCAATTTTTTTTTTCGTAGAAAAAGTGGTTCATCCAACAATTTTTTTCTTTTAAACCATTCCATTAACTATGGGATCCACATTAAAAATTAAAAAAACCACGATTTCGTGGGGACCTGTTCTGCACAAGACCCATGTTTAAATATTTGACTTTACACATGTTTGACTTTAATTTTATTTAATAATTGTATAAATTATACTGTTAAATCTTATTTTTTACACATCACAACGATACTTGTTATTAGTATTGTTGAATTTGTGTAAAAAATAAGATTTAATAATCAAATTTAATTATTTTTGAGTCAAATTCAATAAATACGCTCATTTAAAAAGCCCGCGCTTCGATCCATTTAAAACAGGCTCTACTCAAGAGATGGCGCCACTTCTGTAGGACCATTTTTCAGTATGGCAGAGTCCATTCTTTTTCTAGCTAGGTATATTCTTTGTTTTGATTTCTAACCAAAATTTTTCTTGACGGGTGATAATCAAAGGCCAAAATGACATTTCTCGCAAATTTTGAAGTATAATTAGTGAAAAAGTCAAAAGTTTGTTCACTTTTTCCAATAATTGAAAATTACTACCACTAATTACGACGTTCTGAATGCTTACATTAAAATTAGGTGGACAAACTTCTACGGCTAATTGAAACTATTAATTTATTCCACTGATTTCGAGGTTCTGAATGAAGCTTTACACAGATACTATGAAAGCATAGGTCGAAAAATTAAAATAAAATATTTATGTGTATTGCGGCAGTAAATTGGTGTAATTTTGTGTGTATTAGCAACAAATTATTCGAATATTAGTCTTCAGACGCGATCTACTGACCATTAGGCTTCATTTAAAATTAATGTATCTACTAATTTTAAGGCGATATTCACTGGAATTATCGATACTCTCCCGTCTCTAACATTAGGATTATCATAACCAATACAAACATATTAATACTTCAAACTATGTATAATTTGTTAAAGCACTGTGTATACTGGGTGGTCCGAACTGTATTCCGGAAACTTCGGTACGATATTGTGCAGATAAAAATAAGTAAAAATGTTCGTATAAATATGTATGTCCTAAAATGCTTAGTTTCGGAGATACAGGGTGTAGAAATCATTTTTATTTCGAAGTTCTCCAATTAATTTCTGAAGTAACGTCAATATTTAGATAAAAATTGGTATTTGCGAGGTTTTTGTCATGAGAAATTTGATTTTTATGTCGATATGACTCCTACTTGTAGAGAGTGCCACCTACATATAAACTGGTTTGCAGATTAATAACTTTTCGTCTGTTCTAGACATTTTCTACGTAAAAAAGTCTCTTCGTAAAAATTGGCTACGAGTAATGGGTATTATCGAAATTATCAATACCTGTCATCATTGACACAAATTAAACATGTTGACTAAATAGTTATTATCAGAATGAAATAATAAATTTAAGTTTTTATGCCAACAGTTCAACAGAAAGTGTTTTATCATCATTTTTTCGAAGAAAAATTTATAATTAATTTTAAAAAATAAAAACTTCCGAATTTTAACATTTCAGTCAAATAACTATCTACTCAATATGTTTATTTTTGTCAGTAATGACATGTATTGACTATTGCCATTCTAAATATCTTATAAGAACGGTTGCTCGTAGCAATTTTTACCAAGAAACATTTTTTAGGTAAAAAATCATGAAAATGTTTTCTTTTTTCACTCAGTAGTTTTATACAGGTACGGAAGAAAAATTATTACTCTTCAAAACAGTTGAAATATGTACATGTATGTGGCGCCCCCTACATATAGGAGTCATAATGACATCAAAATCAATTTTCTCATATCAAAAAACTGGCATACACCATTTTTCATACAAACATTGAAGTTACTTCAGAAATTATTTGCAAAAAAATCGAAATAAAATGAAACTTTTAAAACCTGTATCTCTGAAACTAAGTATTTTAGGACATACATTTATACGAATTTTTTTATTTATATTTATCTGTAGAATATAATAATAATAATAATAAAGAAAGATACCTGGGCAGGTCAGGCACTTCACGGGACGTACTATGCCGTAATGCAAAACTCACAAATAGATGTAGGATTATCATACAAGTGGTTGTCGGTAGGGCAACTATTCCCTGAAACTGAAGGGTTTCTGTTAGCCATTCAGGACAGAGTCATAGCAACCAAAAATTATAGGAAATATATACTGAAAGAGAGAATGGATACAGACAAATGTCGAAAATGTCAGCAGTATCCAGAAACAATCGAGCATATAACGAGGGGCTGCAAAATACTAGCGGGGACAGATTACACTGATTGACATAACACGGTAGCAAAGATAATCCATCAAGAACTGGCACTCAAATACAGCTTAATGACAACAAGGTTGCAATATTATAAGTACATTCTCGAAAATGTAATGGAAAATGAAACAAATAAACTGTACTGGGACAGAACAAATCATACATATAAAACAATAATAAACAATAGGCCTGACGTAACACTGATCAATAAAATAGATAAACAAACATTTATTATCGATATCGCTGTACCCAACGACAGCAATGTAACATCAAAAGAAAGAGAAAAGATTGAAAAATACACTCCACTTGCTATAGAAATTAACAATAATAAAGTAACAATTATACCTATAGTTATATCAGTAACAGGTATAACTACAAAAGCATTCTCTCAACATTACAATAAATAGATCTACCCCCATACATTCACACTAATATGCAGAAAGCTGTAATCCTAAAAACCACAACTATAGTAAGGAAATTTGGAACCATTACGACTTGGTGTTAATCCGTCATATACTCTAAAACCACAGTAGTGAGTAACTAGAAACATAATAAATGGCTTTATTAAAGGAAACATAACAAAATACATCATACTCCTTCTTCAGGCAAAGTCTAGCCTATGGCTACTCTACTTAACCTGTTCAAAGAAAAAAATGAATAAATATACAATTATAGTTAGTTAACAATTAGTAAATTAGATAGAATATAACTAAAAAGAAAAAAAATATATTTATAAAATACAAAATAAATTAACAAAAAAAAATTATATATTATGATAATAAAAAACCAAAATGTGATCTGGATCAGGGAGACGTCAAATCTGTTGACTCATATAAACTTCTTTAAGCCGAAAAGTGTTTAGAGACATTTTCTTAACATTATTTTCGATATTATTAAACAATAAAATTGAATTATATAGATAGGAGCGGCGAAAGATAGAGGAGTTGTAAACAGGAAACTCCAGTTTATTTGGATATCGTAAGGTTCTGTTTACATCACTTCGAAATATAAACCTCTCAAATAAATATGAGGGTGTCTTTGTGGAAACTATTTTTTTGTGTAAAATTACATGTCTGATACTTACTTACATGTTATCTATTTTGAGCCATTGTACTATATTTATTTTTCAGAAATATAGTCATACTTCCGCAACTCAAATACAAACCTACAACATGCATTTTGTAGTTTTTACAGTCGATTTTTGGAATTTATATCTAAGCAGTTATAAAATGAAATAAAGCAATACGCAATTATAGGAAATATAAGCTAATATGCTACCCAAGTTTCCAGAATACAGTTCGGACCACCCTGTACATCTATAACCTTTTGTCTTCGTCAAAAAAAAAACTTGATAAATGTGTGAAGGATCTTAGAAATTATAATCAAATTATCCGGAAAATGTCTTTATAATAACAACATGCTGTTTATTTTTTTACACCTTTTATTTTTTTCTAGATATACCTTATAGCTAGAATGATTTATTAAAAAAACGAATAGAGAAATTACATCCTTGACTATACTGAAGTTCAAAGGTTCGTTGTTAACTTTTATATGTATTTTCATTATGATATAAACTATAAAATGAGTCAAACAGATCCTAGAATCATTACAACTAAAAATAGTCAATTTAATAAAAGAAAGATAAATACAAAGCAAAAAAAGAAGCATTATTAACAAAGTTAAAGTTTATAATGTTGAAATATCATCATTATAGATTTTTGACAATACCAGTATCAGGTCTACTACTGCTCTGTACGTATTTATTTACAGACTCTTTTTCTACTGCTCTGGAAGTTACACATATAGAAAAAATCCTCCCAGAATCGCAAACGGGTTTTCGCACCAACCGCGGTACCGTTGATTCCATATTCTCCGTCCGCCAACTCCAGGAAAAAGTAAAGGAACAGCAGAGTAAACTTTATGTTGCATTCATCGACCTAACGAAAGCCTTCGAGTCTGTAAACAGAGATGCACTTTGGGCAATTATGCAAAAGTTCGGAGTGCCCAACAAATTTCTTACTGTGTGTAAAAGCCTCAATAACAACAACAAGTCGATAGTGTCACATCATGGATCACTGAGCGATCCCTTCCTGACAAATACAGGAGTTAGGCAGGGATGTGTCCTAGCTCCTCTCCTATTCAACATATTCATGGCAGCGCTCTCTATTATAGTGAACAACAAACTGCAGGAAAGAGGAATGGGTGTTAGATACAGGTATGACGGCGGTCTGTTCACCATAAAAAGACTCAGGGCAAAAACACGTATAAAATTTATCACAGAACTCCACTACGCTGATGACTCTGCTCTAGTTGCAAATACGTTACAGCAATTACAGGAAATGCTGAACACATATACTTGGGCATACGAGACTTTGGGCCTTAAACTGAACATCGATAAAACTAAAATCATGTGCACTCCCCCGGAAAATCATAACAGCGCTATAAAAATCGGAGAAGAACTATTGGAATATGTATCAGAATTTAATTACCTCGGCAGTTTGATTTCGGAAAAGGCAAATATCGACTCTGAAATTCAGCACAGAATCAGCAGCGCCTCAAGAGCATTCTGGGAATTAAAAGACAGGGTTTTCTACAATCATGACTTGAGCACAAAAACAAAACTTGCAGTGTATCGAGCAGTAATAAATCCCCACCATGTTATATGGAAGCAAAACCTGGGTGCCGTACCACCGGCACATGAGCGCATTAAACAAGTTGCAACAGACAACTGCTAAGAATGAAATGGTACCACTATGTCTCAAACGTATCAGTCCTTGAAAAAGTAAGCTGCGGGAGCGCTGAAGTCATGATTACTAAATCTCGCTTAAGATGGGCTGGCCACATATGCAGAATGCAAGAAAACCGCCTACCGAAATCTCTTCTTTACGGTGAACTTGTAGAGGGTAAGAGGAAACCGGGTGGACAACTCAAAAGATACAAAGATGTTTTTCATAAAAACTTAAAGGGGATAAGTATGCAGCATCAATGGGAGGAAGCAGCACACAATAGAACGCAATAGGAAAGAATTGTAAACTCAGTTAACAACGACAACCAAAAAGAGACAACAAAGTAATAAGATTTTTGAATGTCCGGAGTGCGGAAGAGAGATAACATCACGTATCGGGCTTTTCAGACACAGAGAAGCTCATGACAGGAAACGCCTAGCGTAACCATCTTCTGATGCGTGTGAAATACTCGTCAGCGAGTAATGGCAGTAGTAGTAGTAATAGTAGTAGGAAGTTACTTTTTAATAGCTATAATTTTCGGAATGTTTAGCTAATTATATTTGACAATTGCTTTTATTTCTAAAAGATAGTTATATAGGAAGATTTACATTAATTTGTATTTATGAGTTTCATTAGTAATATGCTGTAAAACCTATATAGAGGGTGTATAGTAACTAACTAAACTCAGCTAACTAAACTCAGCAAAACCATTAGATACTTAGGAGTATGGCTTGATACCAAAATGAAATTTGGCGAGCACATTGATAAAACGGTAACCAAAGTAAGCAAAACATTAGCTGTACTGTCGCATCTACTTCCAAATGCCGCTGGACCAAGAGCTTCTAAGAGGAGGGTTCTAGTGGGGGTCATTTACTCCCAACTTCTATATGCTGCACCTATATGGTACAAGGCAATGGAAAATAATAAATATAGGCAGAAAATAAACAGTATACAGCGTACAGCGGCTATAAGAGTTAGCAGTGCCTATAGAACCATTTGTGCAGAGGCTGTTCGCGTTATAACGGGTATACCTCCAATGCATTTCTTGGTTCAAGAACGAGTTGAAAGGGGCTCGAAGTAAACTATGGATAAAATGGCAAGAAGAATGGGTCAACGGCAAGTATGGAAGGTGGACGTATAATTTAATT
The DNA here is from genome assembly GCF_002938485.1 of Sitophilus oryzae. NCBI lineage: Eukaryota > Metazoa > Arthropoda > Insecta > Coleoptera > Curculionidae > Sitophilus > Sitophilus oryzae. Next base: position 308,956 of record NW_022146061.1, read on the forward strand.
CCTAATATTAGAGAATGGGTAGAGAGACCATACGGTGAAGTAGCTGATTACACCACCTAGACCCTGTCCGGCCATGGGTGTTTCAAAAGTTTTCTATTTAATCGAACGAAATCACCAACAAACTATAAAGAGGGTGTAGAGAGTTATATATCTTTTGATAATTCTTTATGCTTGCGTGCATATATATTTACAAAAATTATTAATTAAATTTATCTCTGTCTAATAATATCTGTCTATTATTTTTATACAATAGAATAAGGTTTGTTCCATCAAACAACTCGGCTAAGCCTCGGCCGCAAATTTCAGATTCGGCCAAAGAAGATCAACTTTACGGCTTTGGTAGGGGAGACCGGTGTCGATAGTAACAAAATTTGATTTTTGATTTTTCGTGGCTTAATCTTACTATTTGAAAACTGGATTTAACTGTTTTAGGAAAGTGCATAATGTTAAGAATAGCATCTTCGAATGCAAACTTATAAAATATTTACTGGTATAAAACTACAAAGCCATTTTAGGGACCTTGACAGATGTTACAATCACCACCTACCTGGTGTCAAAAGTAACAAGAGCGGTGTTAATTGTAACAATGTTATTTGAATGGTATAAAAAACAAAACCATTAAAAATCCTTAAAAAAATAATTTATTTGTTTTACCGAAAATCAACTTTTTTATATCAAAGTAATTATTGGAACTTAAACTTAATCTAAAGTGTTAAATAATTGTTAGATATTAGTCGGAGTCATCATCTGAGTTACAATTTCTGCAAATGTAGAATGGACTTTTATCTGTGCAGTTTAAATGAGCCCACTGGTGGCAGCTTCTGCATTGCAACCAATCCCCATTGCTTACAGAATATGCTCCACAACACACTAAACAGAAAGTTTCATTATCATCAGAAGAATCTGATGTGGAGAAGTCTTTTGTTGGCTTCTTAATTATTGTCATTCTTTTTTTCGCAGTTTTTTGAGTTTTGGAACCTCCTCTTTTGGAATTATCTTGAACAATTTTGCGTTTTGCTGGATTTTTTTTTCTTTAGATTTTCTTCTTCAATTAAGTTCTTTTCTGGCGTATCGTTCAAGATTGCAGTTTTTCTTGTCATTCGGCCCCCTTTTTTTGGTTTAAAAAGATCTGCTTTAGGTAAAGGTTTTAGAATATCGGGTGTAATGAATATTGTAGATTGTGGTTGTGGTGAAGGAGTAGTTTCTCTATTTGTAAATGATAATGTTGGTTTATTTTTTGGTTCAATGGTAGTCCTTGGTGTTCCTGGTTGTGGAGACTGAATTAATGAACCTGGTTGGGGATCAGTTGATGGGTTTGGTTGGGGCGAAGAGGCATCCCGAGTGGTTGATGGGCCTGGTTGGGGCGAAGGGGTGTCTCTATCAGTTGTTGGTCCGGGTTCTGTTTGGTGGGTATTAAGTGGTCTGTCAGTAACAGTGGATGGTAGAAAATCGGAATCTGAAAATATTTCACGATTAAAAGGCCAAATTCCAGTGCACGCGAAACCAGCTTGGATATTTGATGGCGTAGTGGCCAAAGGAAGGGACGCTGTAACTATTGATGGTAAATCGTAGATGGTCATTCGTTTTCCAGGATTATTTTTCATCCACTGATCAGCAGCATTGTTGAAATATTTCTTAAAGGAACCATACACTCCTCGATCTAAAGGTTGTAGTCGGTGGGAGGTGTGTGGTGGGAAAGACAATAGCGTTATGAAATTTGCTCTGCAATAATCAATTAAGTTGATTGATACATGTGACGAGTGATTATCCAATAAAATCAGGACTGTGTTTGATTCGCTGGGCTTAGCATATTTCACGAATTGTTTCATGAAGTCCATAAACTCATGTTCCTGCATCCATTCCGACTTATTGCCTGCCCCAACAGAACCAATAGACCCATCTCTAATAAAATGATCCTTAAAATGTATGCGAGGAAATACAAACATTGCTGGAATTACATTTCCAATAGCGTTTACAGCAACGCAGAGGGTAACAAGCGTTCCACGCTCTTGGGATGCTACTGATCCGACTTGTTTCGTCCCTTTTTTGGCAATTACCTTTGACGACTTCTGAACAGTGGAGACACCAGTTTCGTCAATATTGTAAATATTTTGTGGCTCAAAACTATATCTTTCCAAGACAGTTGCCAGTTTATTAAAAAAGTTTGAAACGTTCTCCCTATTAAAATTCATGGTTCGTGCAAGGCTGGTAGCTTGAGGGGTGCGCAACGTTAATCCCGGATTTCTTCTGAGAAAAGCTGTGAGCCAATCTTCACTAGCCAGTTCTGCATCATTCCATTTTTGAGGACAAGGAAGCCGGTTAGCAGATGCAAACTGAAATGCAAGTTGTCGGAGATCCTTTGTAGTTAATCCAAAATATAAATTAACAGATTTTTCGCAGTATTCGACTAGCTGGGACTCCTGTTGAACAGTAAACACCCTATTGTATGGGCTGTATCCTACTTTAGGCTGTAAGTTGTTATGTAGAGCATTCATATAGCGACTTAACGAGACATGGCACATTCCATAATCTTTTGCTGTTTTTCTAACAGACTGATGATTGTCAATCACCTTTCTGGCAGCTTCTTCATAAATAACTTTGGGTATCAGTCCCCTTTCAGTCTTTCTAGGTCTTGGTTTTACCATTTTTAATGTTAAACTGTAATAAATAATATATTATTTAGCAAAACAGCAAACAGGTGTCAATAGTAACACGTTACAATCGACACCATGACATGTGTTACAACCGACACCACATAACCTTAAAAGATACTGTTTCAAAATCTATATTTATTTACAACACTAATGAGCAAATAATAACTCAAAAATTAAGCCAAAAGAATAAAAAAACCAACCCTTACCTTTAAACATTGTCAATTTTTGCGTCTTGAGCTCTAAATGACAATTTGTAAAGCCACTTTTATTTACTTTTATCGGCTGATTATGAACATGTGTTTTCGAAACGAGCGTTATGCACCCACACGTCTTTTAATGAAATACCACATAACTGCACAGGTGTCTTACACCTGTGCTGTTACTGTGCTTACTTATTACAGCTATTGTTACTTTTGACCCTTGTTACAATTGACACCGGTCTCCCCTATACCAATAACTATTAGGTATGTTATGACACTTTTATTTTATTCGTTATCAACATCCGATACCTCTTATTGGAATACCCTATATAGCAGAGTCTGCAGCACAAACAGCACATTTTTGAAACAGGTTGAGCTTCCTCAGATTGCACTTGACAGCTTTTTATTCTGTTAACTTTTCGTCCGTACCTGTATAAAATTACTGACTGAAAAAATATACATTTCCATGACTTTTTACGTAAAAAATGTTTCTTGGTAAAAATCGCTACGAGAAACCGTTCTCAAGATATTTAGAATTTAAATAGTCAATACATGTCATTATTGATTGAATAAGCACACGTTGGGTATAGTTATTTGACTGAAATAATACATTTTATTTTTTTTTAAATTAATCATAAATTTTTCTGCGAAAAAACGATGATTAAACACTTTCTGTTGAACTTTTCACACAAAAAGATTGACACTATTTAGTCAACATGTTTCATTTATGTCATTGATGACAGGTATTGATAATCTCCATTCCAAATATCTCGACAACCATTACTCGTAGCGATTTTTACCAAGAGACCTTTTTTATGTAAAAATGTATATTTTTTTTAGATAAATATATATTTTTTACTCACTAGTTTTATACAGGTATGAACAAAAAGTTATTACTCTTCGTAATGGCGCATCTATTAGTTAGAGTCATATTGACATGAAAATCAAATTTCTCATGTCAAAAAACTCACCAATTTTCATCCAAATATTGACGTTACTTCATAAATTATTAGGAAAAAATCTCGAAATAAAAATGAAATTTCTACACTCTGTGTCTCCGAAACTAAGCATTTTAGGACACACATTTATTCGAATTTTTTTATTTATTTTAATCTGCAGAATATGCTGCCGAAGTTTCCGGAATACAGTTATGCACCACCCTGTACATCCGTACTATATATAACAGGTCTCATGACAGGATTGGATATACAGTATACAGGCCCGGCAATTGATCTCTAAGCAATCTCCCGGCAATCTCGCCTAACGAACAAAAAAATGCTTAACGTTTCGGAAACTTTTAAAAAATGTATGGCAATACGCTTCTTTGATTTTAAAGAACATAACATAAATAAACATCAGGTCCGGTAATACGATATCTAGGCATAGGAATTACATGCATTGGAATGACACGCCTATAAAAAGTCTATGCTTAAACAGAGATGGACAACAACTTCCCCGTTTCCACCTCCAATACGACTGTCATCTTAGGCGAACTCCAATAAGATAACAAATTTTGGAAATTCCGCCACCTCCCATGATACCCATCCCCCTGCCCTTTATTTATCGCCATTATCTTATTTCCCTTCTCGCGCTTCCGCAACTCGCTATTCCGTCCTCCGTCAATTCATCACAGAGTTGCCAGGTCTACCGGTTTCGTCTGTAAGCTACCGATCTACCGATTTAAACAAAAATCTAACGATATGTTCAACTACGTCTTTAGTTTTTACAATAGAAGCACTTTAAAAATCTGACTTATTTGACTAAAAATTAAGCGACTACCGCGTTGGAATCTGTATAATCTGTCTTTATTATTGTTTCATTAAATTTTATTTAGTAATCATAGGTCATTGTTCTGTCTAGTTGCAGAGTTACAGAGATATTCCTAAAAATCCTTATTACTCCTTATTAGGCGCGGTATTGGCGACATGCCCAAGTTGATATCTTTTGAAAAGATTTTGTTTCATTCATCTACTAAAGTTGAACCCATATTTTCCCCAAAAAAATGTAAGCAACAAACAAAATTTAAGTTAAGAAACAACCTAAATTCGGAGAAATATTTTAGTGATTTTTCTGTCAAAAAAATATATTAATATGAAAAAAGAGTTGAGAGTTGCTACAGCTTCCCCATTGAAATGAAGTTAATTTTAGATATCACTGATCAAAATTTGTACAAAGGTAAAAAGTGACTGCTACACTAATTTGTGACTGCTATCCCTACTTGTTATAGTTTTATATGTTTTTATTATGTTATGTTTTTATAGATATATTAATATTATTTAATTCACAATATTTTTTTTTAATATTAAATAATATACCCAGCTATTTCTAATTCTTGTTATATTTATTATATTTGTATTTTATTTGAGTGATCTATTATTACGACACATAGGAGTCCTAATTTTGGACTTAAATATTATATTTTATTTTGTTTCTGTACTTTTGATTTTTGTTGAAGATCTACCGAGAATTTTCTTCTCGTACGGAATTATAATCTAACAAACCCGGCAACCTTGTTCGGCTACTCCTTATAAAGTTTTTCGGCCTAATTCCTTTGTCACCGCCGCCGCCGACCGACAGTGTCGGGGCGACTGCTAGGAAGATCGTACAGTATTGCCATTTCACAGAATTGCACTTGCTATTTTAGAAATGATTTCAAAGTTTTGCATGTTACTTTTCGTTTTAGAAAGAAGTTATATGCCTAGAGAAAACACATTCTTAAAATTGTTTCGTACTTTATTTAATATTTCATTAAGCAGGCAAGATAATGGAATTAGAAGATTTGGGATAAGCCAACATAATTTCGATTTAATAGAATGGCAACACTGTCCGTCCTGTTTCTATTTTTTCGATTATATTCCATTAGTAGGCGGTAGCCCCCACACAAGCGTCTTAAAGATCCGCCCGGCGCCTCCTCTCGCAGAGGCTCTCTTGTCGTATCACTTCTATGATCACTTCCCCTATACGATGGTAGGGAAAAGACACTTTATCCGTCTCTGTTGCGCTGCAGTGTATTTTGCAGCCTTACCATCTTTTTTTATCGCATTGAAAACCTCCTATTGCTAATGAATGTTGCTTTGCCAGCAGTGTATAGAACTCGACACATGCGTATAGAATTTGTGTGTTGGAACAAACCTATCATTTATTTGTTAATGTAATAATTTACGCTTTATATCAAAAATGCATGTCAATACGATCCGAGTAATAATAGACTAGTGCCAATTTAAATAAAATGCACCTGTCTAACTGGCAATTAAAAACTGCGGATAATGCTGCACGGTATTACAACATTAACAAAGTGCATTAAGCAAATTATAACTAGTGTGTAATTAAATTTTAATTCGACATTCAAACAATATTCTTGCATAATGCATATCCATTTAAATTAACCCACGGTTTTGTGATCGATTTTAGCTAATAGCATTGTTTTACTAGTGTACTGTAAATAAAATAAATGAATTTAATTTATATATATTATTGCTGTGACGTTATGGGAAGGATTATGGTAACTGTCCCAGTTTATCGTCACATTAAAGTAATATCTCAGTTCAGCTAGCTATACAATCCGAATTATTAGTATAAGGGTTACAAGAAAATTAAATATGACACTAGGGGATATATTTTATAAAAATTAAATAAAACTTTAATAATAACTTAACCGATATTTTCGTTTATTTTCAAGAAAAGCTAAGCAAACTTCAAATTTGCCTAAATATCGTCACATCTCTACCTATACCGGATGCGTCTCAAAAGTGACTCACCCGTAAACTTAAATTTTCAGATAAAACAACGAGATTTGGTATGTTAGTATATGACATAAATTGGGATTGATTGACATATTCAATTGTTTTCTGCCAGTTCCGGTTTCACCGGAAATGACTACAACTTTTGATTTTTAAATGGCACCCTCGGTATTTTTTCACTTTATTCAATAGAAAATGACACTTTGAATAGAATGACATATCATATGTCAACTTTTGACATTTTCGCATATGGTTTATTTGAAATTGTAACATGCGATTCATAACGACAAATTGACTCGAAACACCAAGTGTGTGGTATCAAATTATTCGTAAAAAAATGCTTTTTCGAAATATGTTGATGAGCCAACCACGTTCCATTTGAAAAAAATTGAGATATGATTAAAAATACGACTTAGGCATCTTTTAACCGGCCAGGACAAGACACTGAAAACATTAGACGATCAAATCTATTTTTCCAAGGCCCTTGATTGAAAATTAGTGTTTTTAACATAGCCGTGGCGCTCTAGATTGAAATATGTCATATAGACATGTCAATAGATAATGTCAAAAGTTGACATATGATATGTCCTTCTATTTAAAATGTCATTTTCTATCGAATAAAGTAAAAAAATGCGAGGGTGCCATTTAAAAATCAAAAGTTGTAGTCATTTCCGGTTAAATACGAAGTGACCAAAAACAATTCAATACGTCAATCAATCCTAATTTATGTCATATACTAACATACCAAATCTCGTTTTTTTATCTGAAAAAATAAAAAAGTTGTAGAGGTGAGCCACTTTTGAGACGCACCCGTTATGATAGAAAACCTTTTACATTGGTCATTAATTATATTTCGACCTTAGTATGCTAAATTACATTATTGTGAAAGAAAATCAAGAAGACTGTTACTCTGCTTAGCTTATAAGAAATGTGTGGTTTCTCGTCAACGTCTAACTTCCAACTAAAATAGTCGTTATTCCACGCAAATGAAGTGCGCCATTTAAAAAATTATGTATTGCAGCTAGTGATGGGAATACCGGTTCCACATGAGTCCAGAAAAATACCACGATTTTGTAACCGAGGTTCCGACTTCCAAAGTGTTACGCTTATGCAGTATTTCTGGCATTAGTACCTACCTACTCCCAACCGGAGTTGTCAGCTTCTTCCAATTCTACTAGCTGTTACAACCATTCGTGCTATAAACTTAGATACAACTGATATTGAAGATGGAGAATTACCCTCCATAAAACCGTCCACCGTCTCAGATACTGGCTTTTGTCAATTAAAACTTATATAAATGTATGCTTTTGCAAATAAAAAATATTTTTATTTTATTTGCTTTTGCGTTTCATCTTTTACACAACGCTATTTTATATCATGCCTAGTACATACCAAAAATCGCTATTTCGAAAGTCACGTAGCGACGGGAGCACCAAAGCCAAAAGTAACCGAACAAATCGCGACAGACAAAACCGGAACCCTAGAAGCTCTCCAGCGACTGTTGGAATGAAGTACGTCGCCGCCGAGGTCGAGCGTCAATAATCAGTTACAGCAGTTACCAGTTACTTCTGTTCGCGACAGGCGGAACTACGGCTCTAGGAGCGCGACGGGTGGAGCGAACACGCGCGACGCTACGTACATAAGTTCCAGTTGGCGACCGACGAAATCGCGACGGCTGGAGCTAAACACGTTGCTATACGGTTACTAGGGTTCGAGCTAACTTCAAGTGCGATTATAAATAATTTATTTGCAAATTATAAATAATTTTGTCGTCGTTCTTCAGTAACAGGTTCCTGATTCGTTGTGGGGCGCGACACGACGGACGTTACAAAAAAATACCGCTCCAAAATCGCGTTACTCAAATACCGACACATCACTAATTGCAGCCGTTTCCAGATATATAAAACAATTATTTAAACTTATTTATAATGGATTTTTTTTTCTTTGAGTTTCTTATTTTTTTAAAAAATATTGGAATATGACGATAATTAGGACAGTGACGGTTATTGGGTTTTTACCATATATTGTAAAATTATAGGTATAAAGGGTGTCAAAAATAGTGTATCTAACTTCAGTGGGTGATTCTACAGATAAAAATAAAATAGAAAGTTTCTATGAAGATATGCAATAAAAATTAAATAAAAATAATATATTTTGTTGATTTGTCAGAACAATGGTAAACCGTTTTTCTTGAAATTTGGTACTCTTACACATATTTTAATACCAAAGCGTATCGCGATAGTGTAGAATTTCCTAACAGGCCTGAAAGAGTACTTTCCATTAGGTATACAGTACTACTGGTGGTACTTCTTTTATCCTTATAGATATATTAATTTCAATAAATGAAAATTAAAGCTAAGACTTTTTCATGTAAAAAAGGTGCTCTTCGTTTAGTTCGGTTTCAGAGATATTTGCGTTAAAAGTCCCGATGCGATTTTAGCATTAGAGAAATCGGAAGATTAATTTATTTAAAATTTCTTTATATTTTATCATTTTACTAATACTGAAATCGATGCATTGGAATTTTTAAACGTCAATATCGAGGGGCAAACTGCTGCCAAAAATGGTGTACAATAAATACCAATTTTGGGAAAAAAGTACCAAAAATAACAAATTATTTCCAAACAAAAATACCAGATTAGAACCAAAAATACCAAATTAGTATTATTCTTTTTAGTATCTAAAGAATTTAAGATATTTGGAGCTTTAGGGCCTATTCATGTCAAACTGCGATAATTAGGTCAGAAAAACATATAAGCTTAATACGAGTTCCAAAAAAGTACGGTTCTAGAACGGTTTAAAACAATCGCACAGTCTAATTACGACAATCATTCATGTCAAAAGTTGCAAAAAATCATACTGTGCCAGTGTTTTGAACCATTCTAGAACCGTACTTTTTGGGAACTGGAATAAAGCTACTGTCATGACACGTTTAAAAAGTCATTTTAATGGTTCCATTAACATCGATACTTTTAAAAAATTTATAAAATAAAGACTAGACATAAAAAGTAATTGAATTTTTTGTTATTTGCGCTATTTGTTACTTATATATAAGCTCAAAAATATAATTATATGCACAAGAAAAATAAGAAATTCTAACGAGATCCATATTATGTTTCTATGATGCGAGTTCTTTAATTTCTTGACATTTTAGGCTACACACCCAGACAGGCTATGTACCGTTTTTGCGTAAAAAACATTTTTATACATTGAAAAATTGCAAGATGGGCAATTAAAATCGGGTAAAAATAATCTTCTTCTTCTTCTTTTTTTATGATGGCTCTGCTACAAGGCAACCGCCAGCTCAATTTGAGAGTGACCAAGATGTTGACTGGCTCTAAACCATATCAAGGCCACTGATTCTTATCTGAGTAAAATGTATAATGGGTAAATTTTAATATAACTAACTTCTATGAAGGTAACCTGTGACCTGTGACTGTAAAATGTTATTATTATTATTTATTAAATATATAAATGATGTGCTGAAAGGAAGATTATATCACAAACAAAGGCACATAGGGTAGAGGTCACACAAACAGACTGCATTCTGAAACTGAAACAAAAAGAAAATAAAAAATAGAAAGTTGAGCATTATAATTTAATTCTATTAATATTTAAAAATATCATAATAGTTTCTATTAACTTTTCACTTGGCTTAGACAAAACTGTAAATATTGATAGTGTATATATAGAGTAGGAAAATTAATTTCAATAAATTTTTGATATAAATCCAAATTAAACAAAAAATTTATAGGACATTCTAAAAAGATATGATTTAGGTCTTCAACAGAGTCACACTCACAGAATGGATCTTCCTTCACTTTAATTTCATATAAATGGTTTTTTGTTAAGCAATGGCCTGTACGCATTCTAATTAACGTTGTAATATGTCTTCTATCTATATACTGGAAATTTTTAAACCATTGTTTATCTGGGAAGATTGTTTGTATATTAAAATACACATGCTTTTTTTCTTTCATACGAGATTTCCAATTTTCTTTATAATTACACAAAATATCAGTTTTAATTGAATTAAAAATATCTATTGAATCCATCTCCATAGATTTCGGAATATTTAAATCTTTTCCAATATTAGCCAACAAATCTGCCTCTGTATTTCCCAAGATATTGGAATGACCTTGAATCCGGGCAATCCTGATGTCAAAACCATTAGAATGTGCTAAACAAATTAAACGTTTGGTTCTTAAGGTCCAATAATCAGCAGATGCTTTAAAGAGATTTTTACTAATTTTTTGAATTGAACTTTTGGAATCTGAAAAGATAATAACACTACGCAAGTTCTTTTTAATAGCAAACTTTACTGCATCATGAATAGATATGGTTTCTGCCTTACAAATACTTAAAGAATCAGGTAGTCGCGAAGAAAATTTAAAATTTATATATGGAATATATATTCCAAATCCTGTTCTTTTATCTTTTTTTAGATGCATCTGTAAAAATAAAAATATGAGAATTTTTAAAACATTCAGATACTGACAAAAATTTATTAATTTGACAATCAACTAATTTAATAGAATCATTCAAAATATTAAAACTAACTTCATAACACGGAAAATGTTGACCAACATAAAAATTATCAATATAAGGCAGAAAGTCATGTAAAGCTGAGACCACATAAGGTACATTATTACTATTAATATAAATTGGATTAAAAGTTTTTCTAATATTGTAAATTAAATTTATTAATGGATTATTTTGTAATGCTAAAAATTTAGACAGAAATTTGCCTACAAGTATTTTTCTTCTACATTCTAAATCAATCATAGAAGATTCTCCCAACAACGCTAATCTAGGAGTAAATTTCATACAACCTAGACAAATACGTAAACCCTCAAAAAATACTACATCTAATTTATTAAAATTTTTTTGACTAGTTGGTTTAATAAAAATTGTTGCAAATTCCAAATGAGATCTCACCAGAGCAGAAAAAATAATTAAAAGGGTACAAGGATCAGCTCCCCACCACACTCTACAAACAGCCCTTAAAACATTTAAGGCTTTTTTAGCCTTATTAGTAATATTTTCAATATGCAAATCCCACTTTAAATGTTTTTGAAAAATAACGCCCAAGTACTTCACATTATGTTTAAATAACCTATTTTTCAAATAGGCCAGCAACCTAACCTCGAAACAAAAGTAATTATTCTTAAGTATGTATATTACGAGGTATATTTTATTGTTAAGTAGGTACTTATCTTGGACACTAAATATAAAAACTTTAAAATACTTCATATAAAATAGGTTAACACCAATAATTTTTGATCGTGTAAAAAGCGCGAAGGCGGCTCATTTTCAATGCAAATGGGAATGTGCAATATGGAAGAACAGATATCACATTGTGCATTTTAACCCGATCAAACAATGGGAGGTTGACTACATACTGTAAAAACCAACCGAGATAGAGAAGGTGACATTGCCACATCGCAAATTTGCGCCTATCTACTTAGTTTGATTTGCAGAAAAGGTGACTTTAAAAGCTTCACCGGATATCAATAAATCTCAATTTCTTAATTAAATTAATAGTTTATTTTTAAAGAAGCATGCGTGATTAACCAGAGGATATATGCGTTACTGTTAAAAGACATGTTTACTGTTTAATGTGCTGAAACGTCTAGAACTATTGGCAACGTCGCTGCTAGTCTTCCAGAATGAAAATGAGCCGTCCGTCCCACCACCCCTCGCGACGGCCCTTGGTCCGTTATAGCGTACTAAGTTTAGCTTACGGTGTGTGTTTGAAGTCGGAATCAAGTCTGAAGTGAACTTTTCAGTAGTTTTTGCTTTTGTTTAACGTATTTTTGAATCTGGGAATTTTCAATATGGTACGACAGTGTCAAGTGTGTGGAAAAATAAGCTCAAATTACCCGAATTTGTCTTTTCCAGGTAGGTACAAATTTCCGCCGTAATTGTACAGGGTGGGTCAAATTCGACGCTTTTAAATGGAAACACCCTTTTCTATAGGAGATAGACGAAAACTAATATCGGTGTCTGGAGCTCAATTTTCATCATAAACATGATGGTAAAAACCGCACATCAATATCTGTTACCGTTTCGGTGTTACGGGGTGTTTTTCAAAAATGTGCATTTTTAACAAATCGCTGTAACTTTTTTGCTATAGAAAATTTTGAATATCTATGAAAACATTTCCAAAGCACCTTTTTACGTAGAAATTAATGGTGTGTGTTTTTTTAAAATTAGTAATTTAAGAGTTATCAACAGAAAAATTGATATTTTATTTGGGACACCCTCTATATTTTTAATTAACTGAAAAGAATTTAAAATTACCTTTCTAAAAATATAGCACAATTGATATTTTGTTATAATCCCCTTCGAAATACAGAATTTTTAAAAGTTCGCCAATTTTAACTAGTAGGCTTTGGACCCCTTATTGATGATATGCCCTTAATGGAACTCGAAAACATATTTTTCCAGCAAAACGACGCACCGCCTCTGAACGCTGAAGTTATCAGTAAATTTTTGCAGCCAATTTCAAGAACAATTGAATAGCTAACCAAGATCCCAGCCGTTGGCCGTCGAGGCCGCCTGACTTAGTGCCCATGGATCTAATCCTATGGATATATTTGCGGAAGAATAAAGGTTCCTTATTCTTCCGTATAATGTAGACAAGAATTAGAAATACTTAGCAGTTATGAGAGGGTATCTTTCACCCCCACTGAGTTAATGAATTTCGCGAGAAATGCTCAAAAACTGCCCCATCTGTCCATAACAGAAGACGGTCGATATGTCGAACACCTGTAGCAAAATCTCATATCTTGGTTTGCTATTTATTTTTATTGTTTATGATATAGTTTAAATGTGTTCATGTTGGTTAAATATATTTTAAATGGTTATAAAATTCTCCATCTCTCATAGCAAATATTATTTCGTTTAATATTCGTTTTAATTGATGCACACAGCTAGAATTTTTTTGCATTACAGCCGGTGCCGTTCAAAGCCTACTTATTTAAAGCGGGCGAATTTTTATATACTCTATATCTCGAAGAGGAATCGAGCAAAATATCAAGTGTGTTATATTTTAGGAAAGGAAATTTTAAATTATTTTCAATAGATTAAAAATATACAGCGTGTCCCATATAAAAAATCAAATTTTCTGTTGATAATTCTTAGATTATTAATTTTAAAAAAATTATACTTAAACCATTAAATTCTACGTAAAAAGGTGCTTTGGAAATGTTTTCATAAAAATACATAATTTACCATAGCAAAAAAGTTACAACGATTTGTTAAAAATGCATATTTTTTAAAAACACCCCGTAACCCCGAAACGGTAACAGATATTGATGTGCGGTTTTCACCATCATGTTTTTGATGAAAATTGAGCTCCTGACACCGATATTAGTTTTCGTCTATCTCCTATAGAAAAGGGTGTTTCCATTTAAAAGCGTCGAATTTGACCCACCCTGTACATAGGCGTCCCACAAGGGAGCCCCTTACAATTAAAATAATTTCTAATTATATTTGTTGAATTTTGATCAATTAAAACAAGAACGTAGTAGCCGGTAATTGGATTATAATTCATCTCAATTACTACCTAACTGTTGTAGATCATAACAAATTTGAATATAAACGTTTCATTTGAAACTTCGTTTTAAGCCAGAAACTGACATTTTTTTTCTTAAAATTGCGTCATATTTTGGTCATTATATACGATATTCTAAAGGAATTTTGCTCAACAAATAAACAAAGGTGTTTACCCGCCCTTTTTTACATTTTACTGCTTTATTATATCTGCCCCTTCGGTCTTGTTTAGACAATTTTTTACCACCGTAAAAATACCTCTTCCTAGAGTTATTTGTACGGTGTGTTTACCTTTTTTTAGAATGGGACGAACTGTAAATAATTTTTAGGCTACTAGTTTTATACATATCTATATACAGAGTGACCCAGGCCTCCAAAAAAGCTTTTTACCTATTACGTTTTTGATTTGTGATTTTTATTTCATTTTTTTACATAAGATGGGGGCCATTGTAACGCACATTTTCAAAATATTTTTGTCAACATGGTGAATCAAACCGCAATACATATGCTTAATACAGTTCATGAAGATTCAGACATTTAACTAAAATTTGACTGTCTGATGAAGCTACCTTTAAAAGTAATGGGTTTGTAAATAAACGTAATATTCAATATTATGCGACAGAAATCCCATACTGTAACACACAGATTTGATACTTTTAATGATAAATGCCTTCTATTGAGAGACTAAAAGGTAATTGTCTCGTATCAGAGCCATCGTAATACAAGAAGAAGACCGAAAGTCAAATCTTGTTTTATATTTTCAAAAAACACAATTTTCTCATTAAATATTCATTTTAGGTATAGGAAGTTATTAATAATACAAGATTAAACAATACACAGTACTTCAAAGGAAGCTATCGATTACGAACTAACTAAATCGTTAATAATTACTAATTTTGAAAAGTTCTTTTTAAGATCAAAGAAGGTAAAACTAAAACCTAAACTATCATTTGAGATTAAACGGAAAGTTCTAAATAATGTTGCCTATTCTAAACAAGAAAAAATTATTTATAAGTTTTATAACATCTCTAATTAAATTTGGACGAAAAGCAAGAAAAATATTTCTGTTTGCTGTAGGTAATTTTCTCAGGCAAAATACGTAAATAAATATTACTTTTTAAGTCAAAAAAAGTCGAAAGGACTGTCCTTTTCAAAAAAGGACAGGTGGCAACCCTAGGTATTTCTGGAATGGAAATTTAATGGCAAATCTACAACTTTAGTTTGAAAATATGTTCCGGCCACCTATGTTTACAAAGATGTCTAAAATGTGCTTTACCATTGCCTCCATATTCTGAAAAAAATTGAAAGAAAAGTCACCAACCACAAACCTAATATAGAACTGTTTCAGAAACTTGAGTCACCCTGTAAATATTCAAAAGTAACTGAAAGTTTATATAGAAGTAACTGAAAGTTTAAATTGAAAATCGACGTTGGAGCGATTTTCGAAAACTACCTACTAACGTTTCAACATAAGTATATATGGGATATTAATTATATTATTATATTAGACCAAACCAAACCTTATAACAAAACTCATCTGACGAAAAAGTATTAATGTAGTATATTAATATGGAGTAAAAATTTTACTAATTACTTTACTTTTACTTTACTAATTAAATTCCTTCCAAAAAACGATACGCCACTGGTCATTAGAACAATCCAAATGCGCCTAGTTGCCGGGGTCGGAAATTTTAGACTTCTCTGTCTCTTCTGTCCTTGTTTGACACATTGGAATGTTTGATACACTTCCAACGAGTATTTATGAATGAGATGTTCGGTCTATCTTTATAATGTCTATCTTTATAATGTCTTTGGCTAGAAATGATGCAATCAGTTTCCCGGCCGTCGCCACGTGCGTCTAATCCACATCCACCGTTGTCAGATGTCCAACAAAATACCTGTTTAATACGAGTTTAATACCAAATAAAACCAGTTTATTACCAAATAATACCAGCTTATTACGAAATAATACCAAATTAGTACCAAAAGTAAAAAAAAATACCAGTATTACCAAGTGCTTGTACAATAAATACCACCAGGGGTTTGCCCCTCGGTCAATATCTTGAAAACCGTCCACCTTTTCTAACTAAACGAAGAGCGCAGTTTTAGGTAAAAAAGATCTAGCTTTTTATGTAATTTGTTGAAATTACTGTATCTCTAAAAAAGAAGTACCACCAGTAGTACCCTCTACCCTAATGGAAATTATCCTTTCAGGGCTGTTACGGAATTTTTCACAATCGCCATTCGCTTTGGCATTAAAATGTGTGTAAGAGTACCAAATTTTAGGAAAAACTTCTTACTAACTGGAGGAAATTGGAGAATTTGAAAGACATGTTTGAAAAAGTGATATAATAAAGCTGTTATAATATATATATTATTTTCAATTTATTTCTGTGTAATCTGTACAGGGTAGCCGGCTGTATCTCGGAAAGTATTAGCCGTAGCGGCTGCGGAAAAAAATATTTATAACTAAAGAGGCTATGGGAAATTGCTGGAAATTATTTTCAAGTTTGTAGAATGACCACTAGGGGGCGCAACTGCAACAAAAAATAAGAAAATGGAGTTTTTACACAATTTTGACTAGATAAGGTATACTATAAGTAACAGCAACACAATCTTCAGTAAATTTTGAATATTTTTTGTTAGAGTCATTTTCCCCTATCTACCAAAATAAAGTGGTGGGGGAAGGTTAGATCTGTTTTTATATGAATATTAATAACTCTGGACTGGATGATCGGAATCCAACAAGCGAGAGCTCGTTTAAAAGAGCGTTTCTTACTCTATATTGTACCATATAAACTAATAATAAGCTTTTGAACGTAGACGCTAGGGGGCGTTGTGTAAGACAACGCCCCCTAGCGTCTTTTTAACAAACATTGCGCGTTTTTTAAAAAAAAATCAATACAATAATATATGTAATCTTAGCTGATATAGTAAAGAGTAGTAAAAACTTAAAAAGTCAGCGAAAACCGCATCTTGATATCTTCTTTCAAACCGAAGATATTAGCAAAATTATAATAAATACCAAAAAATAAACGTTTAATTACCTTATTTTTACAACACGGTATCAGTAGCCCTCTTCATTATGCCAATGCTAACCTAAAAATAAGATAGAAATAGTTAGTTTATTTTAAAATCGACGATATACCAGAATATAATATCAGATGTATTAATATCTAATAATTAAGATATTAATAATAGTGAACAAGAAACGATGATTCAGTGAAGTCATGGTAGGCTTTGGAAAAATGTTGCTTTTGACGTAATAGTATAAACCTCAAATTGTTATAGATCAACATTTTGACAGTCTTAGCAGCGTTTTTTATCTTTTGATTCCTTTTTAAAACTGCCAATAACTTCAACTACTTCCAATAATGTATTAATAATTAATTTTGAAAAAGCATTTAAAAGATAAAAAAACGCTGCTAAAACTATCAAAATGTTGATCTAATAACAATTTGACATTTATACTATTACGTGAAAAGCAACTTTTTTCCAAAGCCTACCATGACATCACTGAATCATCGTTTCTGGTTCACTATTATTAATATCTTAATTATTAGATATTAATACATCTGGTATTATGGTATTCTGGTATTTCGTCGATTTTAAAATAAACTAACTGTTTCTATCTTATTTTTTTGTTAGAATGGTCCTAATCAAGAGGGCTACTGATACTGTACTGTAAAAATAAGGTAATTAAGGGCTTATTTTTTGGTATTTATTATAATAATTTTGCTAATATCTTCGGTTTGAAAGAAGATATCACGATGCGGTCGACTTTTTAAGCTTTTACTACTCTTTACTATCAGCTAAAATAACACATACTATCGTATTTAATTTTTATCTTATTTTTTTGTTAGAATGGCCCTAATCAAGAGGGCTACTGATACTGTATTGTAAAAATAAGGTAATTAAGGGCTTATTTTTTGGTATTTATTTTATTTTTTAATTGGTAAAATTTTGCTAATATCTTCGGTTTGAAAGAAGATATCAAGATGCGGTTTTCGCTGACTTTTTAAGCTTTTACTACTCTTTACTATCAGCTGAAATAACACATACTATCGTATTTAATTTTTGCGAAAAAACGTGTGAGTAAGAAACGCTCTTTTAAATGAGCCCTCGGTTGTTGGATTCTGATCATCCAGTCCGGAGTTATTAACATTTAAATAAAGATAGATCTAACCTTGTAAGAAGATTATGAAGCTATTATTTATAGTATCCATTATCTAGGCAAAATTCTGTAAAAATATATTTTCTTATTTTCCATAGTAGTTGCGCCACCTAGCGGCCGTTTTACAAACTTGAAAATAATTTCCAGCAATTTCTAATAGCCCCTTTAGTTATAAATATTTTTTTTCCGCAGGCTTTACGGCTAATACTTTTCGAGATACAGCCGAGAGCTATTCTTAGTGGGACACCCGGTACAATTTCTCTTTTCTCAATAGCCTGCAAATTTTTCTCGAATATCACCCAAAACCATTATAGACCACTGTCTACATAACATACTTTGTCTGATTTTCTCTTGTTTGCATGATCATGTAACCACAGCCATAGGTTTCTACGTTACGCTCCAAATAAATTTTGTTTTAACTGTCTATCAGAAACTTAGAGTTTTAAGTTATTAACTTAATATTTATTTCGCCAGGTTTAACTGCCGTGATGCTATTTGGTGGTGGTTATATTGCATTAAATCCTATTGCGAAGAGGTTCCTGACGGTGTACAAATTCTCTCTGATAAAGTTTCTCGTATATTTCCCACCGACGACTCGCCAAATCAACCACCGGGCACTGTGGATCAGCCCTTACACCACGTAATACAAGAGGGTTTGAAAGTTCACTTCCAAGGTTTGAAGTTCAGAGAAAGGAATGCTGGTAGACAAATTGATGAACACATGACGGATGCAGATTTTAATAATCAAATTGGCATTCATCCGGATACCGGATTCGTTTTTGGTATGGTTTGATATACATACATCGCCAAAATTATTGTATATAACGATATTTTTATTTTATTTTGGAGCTAATATGATTCTTTTTATATTTTTGGACATATTGACTTGCTACGCGACTAACTAATATAAAATTATTAATAAAATTAAAATAGACACTTTTATGCAAATTCCTAATAATGTTAACGCTTAAATTTATTTAAGAAGAGAACATATTTTGAAGGTAACCAATAAATCATAGTTGGCAGTAATTTGGTTAAATTATACCAATATTCTCATTGATTATTGGTCAGAAATAAATATTACGATGTCCTCCAATGAAAGTGCGAGTTGCTGAACTCTAATAATTCTAATTCTGAGTTAGCAAATGAGCTGAATGCTTTACCTAATGCCGTTATTCAGAAGCTACAAACCTATAGATGAAAATATGCATGAAAATTTATTTCTAGCACGCAACCAGAGGATGTTGGTACACATCAGGTACAGTATCAAGTTTATTATAATAATTTTCTTAGCTTTTAATCGAATGTTTTTTGGTGTTTGGACGATCGTGCGATCCTTACCACTTTTTTTCTTGGGCCGCGGCGTGTCACGACCTTGAATTTTTACTACCATCGTGCGTAAAAATATTTCACTTTAAAAATACTTTTGAAAATGTGTATTCACTCAATTCTAAATTCTAGCGATATTACAAAGGTGGGTGACAATCACAGTATTAGTTGATTAAATCAAAATCATCCTCGTGTTAAAAAAAACCTTTTCATTTTATTACAAATAATTGACCATAAATTCGAACAGTATTTCATTATTTGACCCAGGTATAGATTATTAAATTAAACAGAATAAAGCTTCTGTTATCCGCAAATATTATTTTTACGGCATTATACGATTCAGTAACAATCAAAAACGGGAGTATTGTTCAGATAGATCTAGTTAACTACACATATTATGAATAAAAATGTTGAACATTTTTTTTGGAAAAATCTATATTGTGTGGGATGGAATTTTATTGTCATTTTTTTTTGTAGCAAGCATCGGGTTTGATAGATACTTTGCTTTTGTGCGATTATTTTGCCCAACAAAAGCAGACTAAAACGAAATAAAAAGCGAAAAATGGCATGTTTGACAGTAGGAGCATATTTTACGCCTTTTTCTATTGCAATTTGCGAGCGGTGCGTCGTTGCTGAATGGGTTTTTCGCATATTTAGGTGGTTTTTTTGCCACATTTCATTTTGCGAATAAAAGTTCTATTATACTTAGTCGAACTGATTGGGATAAAAGGTAAATAACATTGATATAGAGCTTCGAGTTTACACTGTGAAAATGCAAAATGGCTAATATAGGATAAGCTAGAATAATACATACATTCATACATACTGCCATTACTCGCTGATGAGTATAGACACGCATCAAAAGATGGTCACGCAAAGCGTTTTCTTTCATGAACTTTTCTGTGACTGCAAAGCCCGATGCATGATGTTATTTGCCTATCGCACTCCGGGCATTCAAAAATCTCATTCCTTTGTTGCCTCTTTACTTTTTGGTTGTCGCTGTTAACTGAGTTTATAATTCTTCTCCATTTAGTTCTATTGTGAACTGCTTCTTCCCAATGATTCTGCATTTTAATCCTCTTTAAGTTTTCGTGGAAAATGTCCTTGTACCTTTTGAGTTGTCCACCCGGCCTCCTCTTACCGTCTATAAGCTCACCGTAAAGTCGAGATTTTGGTATGCAGTTTTCTTGCACTCTGCTACGTCACCAGCCCATCTTAAGCGGGATTTTGTAACCATGACTTCAATACTCTCGCAGTTAGCTTTTTCAAGGACCGATACGTTTCAGACATGAAGGAACCACCGGACTCTTAAGAGTTGTCTAAGGTATCTCTGTTGCAACTTGTTTAATGCGTTTATGTGTCAGCTGTACGGCTCGCTCCCATATAACATGGTGGGGATTATAATTGCTCGGTACACTGCAAGTTTCGTTTTTGTACTCAAGTCATGATTGTAGAAAACCCTGTCTTTTAATGTCCAGAATGCTCTTGAGGCGCTGCTAATCCTGTGCTGAATTTCAGAGTTGATATTGGCCTTTTCAGAAATCAAACTGCCGAGGTAATTAAATTCCGCTATACATATTCCAATAGTTCTTCTCTGTTTTTTATAGCATTGTTATGATCTTCTGGGGGAGTGTACATAATTTTCGTTTTGTCGATGTTTAGCTTAAGCCCGAAAGCTAGAATAATACAAATTTGTCAGCTACCATACGATCGAAACCACACAAACCAAGCCAAACCAAAAAACGGCGTCAAAGACTGTTGGAGAATGACAAATTATGATAATTTTGGCGAGCTCATTTAGAAACATATTTGGATGTCATTTACAAAAAATTGACATAAACTTTGTCAAAAATTACAAAAAGAACCTAGTACGCATAATTGTAGGTGTCGTTACTGGAAACTGCCCCACGGGGGTAAATCTCGTGAGATGGAAAGTTTCCGAAGACGACTACTGGGCAGAGAATGCGGAGAGGAAGAAGAAACCATAGAGCACCTGCTGTGCCACTGTCCGGCACTGGAATACCGACGCTCTAAAACTTAAGGGCATGTTTTTTGGAGGGACTAGAGGAAGCAGCAGAAGCCAACATCAGCGACATCTGGAACTTTGCTGGAAGTGCTTTAACGCAAAGAAAGAATGAGAGGAAGGTTTGGTACAACAATACAGGGGTATCGCAATACCATACCATACCGCCATTACTCGCTGACGAGTATTAGACACGCATCAGAAGATGGTCACGCAAGGCGTTTTCTTTCATGAGCTTTCCTGTGACTGAAAAGCCCGATACGTGATGTTATCTGTCTACCGCACTCCAGACATTCAAAAATCTCATTGCTTTGTTGCCTCGTTACTTTTTGGTTGTCGCTCTTAACTGACTTTACAATTCTTCTCCATTCCGTTCTATTATGAGCTGCCTCTTCCCACTCATTCTGCTTGTTAATTCCCTTTAAGTTTTCGTGGAAAATATCCTTGAACCTTTTGAGTTGTCCACCCGGCCTCCTCTTACCGTCTACAAGCTCATCGTAAAGCAGAGATTTTGGTATGCGGTTTTCTTGCATTCTGCATACGTGACCAGCCCATCTTAAGCGGGACTTTGTAATTATGACTTCAATACTCTCGCAGTTAGCTTTTTCAAGGACCGATACCGTTTGAGACATGATGGAACCATTTTATTCTTAAGAGTTGTCTAACATGTCTCTGTTGCAACTTGTTTAATGCGTTCATGTGTCGACGGTACGGCACTCAGGTTTCGCTTCCATATAACATGGTGGGAATTATTATCGTTCGATACACCGCAAGTTTTTGTTTTTGTGCTCAAGTCATGATTGTAGAAAACCCTGTCTTTTAATTTCCAGAATGCTCTTGAGGCGCTGCTAATCCTGTGCTGAATTTCAGAGTCAATATTGGCCTTTTCAGAAATTAAACTGCCGATGTAATTGAATTCCGCTACATATTCCAACAGCTCATCTCCGATTTTTATAGCATTGTTGTGATCTTCCGGGGGAGTGCACATGATTTTAGTTTTATCGATGTTCAGCTTAAGTCCCAAGGCCTCGTGTGCCCATGTATATGTGTTCAACATTTCTTGCAATTGCTGTAACGTATTTGCAACTAGAGCACAGTCATCAGCGTATTGAAGTTCTGTGATGAATTTTGTACGTGTTTTTGCCCTGAGTCTTTTTATGTTGAACAGACCGCCGTCGTATCTGTATCTAATGCCCAAACCTCTCTCCTGCAGTTTGCTGTCCACTATAATGGAGAGCGCTGCCATGAATATATTAAATAGGAGAGGCGCTAAGACACATCCCTGCCTAACGCATGTATCACAATGGGCCCAAGGTGAGGCATCAAACATGATCCCAAACTCATTACATGTAACATTACATACATTCTAACCTAACCTTGTCAAAAATTAAGAAAGTTAAAAAGAATAGAACGGTTCCAGATACACAAATCTATTTCTAAAAAAATAGTTTTTCTTGAAGTTTAAACTACGCCCTTTAAAAATCATTTTTACTATAAAAAGGAATTACAACCTTCTTAAAGCCAACTGGTAAATGTACGGGAAAGAAGAGTACGGGCCAATGACGTCTAGGGCTTGATCTCACAAACATTATCGTCGATCTTCATTTCCCAGCCAACTTTGACGCCGATGTTTTAGATTATATATTGCTATTTTCAACCCAAATATCGCAAATGTACATAATTAATTAAAAAATCCATTTTAAAAATTTCGAAAAAATAATGCTATTATAATACACTCACTGGCAGAAAAAGGGACACCTTAAAATTTTCATGTATTTTAAAGCTTTATATAATATTGTGTTTTAGTGGACAGATTATTATGATCTTTTAAGCAGTTTGTAGCTACATTTTTTGACTTCTTAGTATCTCTAGGACATAGAGCACATATAAAGTCTAAGGTATTTTCGTCATTTAATTTGAATGTGATAAAATGGTATCTTTGGATGAAAATCAATGCATTTAGTAAGTCTGCTCCTCATATTTTTTTCTAGTGAGCCAATTTTAATGATTTTTTAAACAATTTGTAGCCAAAATATTTGACTTTTTAATATATCTTTCTCAATTAAAAATTAAAGTTCTCATCTGTCAATTATACGAGTGAAAACAAAATGTCGATATTTTGTTGAAATTTGGTAACACCCGGTGGAATATGTTAAGATAGCAAAGAATTTAAAAATATTTTTTTCATTTAGGTAGTTTGTTTTTCGCTTCGTTTCAATAGCTCTATTTTTGTTGGAGCTATGCGCTTTTGAAGAAGACACTTTAGAAAACTTTAAAATACATCAACACTTTAAGGTGTTCGTTTTTTGTGCCGATGGGTGTATAACAATTTAATTTTACAATGTCTTGTTTAAAATCTAGAGGTGCTTAGATAATCATCGAAGCAAAATGATCTTGTCAATGTTTGTGTTGTTCTGCCATCAGTGCATCAATGTCGGGATTAGATAATCTTAAAAATGATAGAAAAAATTCTAATCGTATCGTAACGTTTTTAATACAAAATTATCTATTTACAACTGGCCAATATCTCCTCTTAAACATAAAAACATTGCCAAAATAACAGTTACGTCAGATATCGAATCGCACGAAATACAGGTCAACGACATATTACCGCCAGCTCTGGTTTAGCAGGGCGAGCAACAAACTGCAGAGGGCACCACGTGTGTGTCCTATTGACATTTCGTAATGATTCATTGTTGGTGGTGTAATTAATGACCGGCTAATCTGCCGGCGTTATTCGCTCGGATTGGCTGGGGCTGACAAGGGAAAAGGTGACAGATATCGAAAAAATATCGGCTACGATTACTACAGAATGGCCATATCCGGAATTTATTCGATAAATGCTGTCGCTTAGTCGCTTTAGTTTGAAATTGACTTATGGATTTAAGCGAAAAAAAGTAGGGGAGAGTAGCTTAATCCGTACAGATTTGAACAGGGTGGTTGTAGGTTGAACTAGGTTGTATATACAGGGTGACTTTCCTACGATGTTCTCTATGGGTATCTCGGAAACTACTGCAGATACAGTGTCGGTTAAATGGGGAAAGAATTGCAGTTTTGTGGGGTTGTTAAAATGCACCTTTCAGATTTTTGAAAAAGTTTATAGCTTACTAGATATTTCGAAAAAAACAAATTTTGGCTATTTTAAAAATTTTTCCTAATTCCATTATAAAAAACATTACAAAAAAAAACATATGTTTGTGCCATATGTTAAAAATGACAGGCTTTGGAAAAAATCGGAGAACACAAACTCATTAGGGATGTGATTATCTACAACTTTTATTTGAAAACTTTTTGTCTAAACTACATTATAATAGAATTAGTGACAATTTTTAAAATAGCCAAAATTTGTTTTTTTTTCGAAATATCTAGTAAGCTATAAACTTTTTCAAAAATCTGAAAGGCTCATCTTATGTGTTTAAGAGTACTAAATTTTAAGAAAAAAAAACAATGTTCTTAAAAATAAGCAAAATATATTATTTTTATTTATCCTTTTGAGGGCTGTAACTTCTTCGGGAAGCATTTTAGTGCATATGTTCATAGGAACTTTTTGTTTTATTTTTATCTGAAGAATGATTATCTGAAGAATGATGACCCGAAGTTAGATACCCTAGTTTTTGACACCCTGTAATATCAGGCCTTAACTTCTTAATAAATATAAACTCATCTTCTGTACCACTACTTGTAGGCCAGTCAAATAAGGTCTATTATAGGGGTCACTTGGAAAAAAGTGTTGGAAAGCTAATTATGGTTTCCATTTTTTCAGTTGATATGAAAGATAAGTATCCTTGTTTTGCACGGTGGCTCGACCGCCGTTCGCCTCAGGAGGACCAAAAGATGGTAAAATTCTTTGACTTTTTCCAGATTTTCGCCTATAATTTCGTAATATTGCGTTCTAGCCAATTAATAATTACTACTATAAAAATTAAAGACCATTTAATTCTGCGTATAATGAGTATTAATTCGTTTAATTCGGTTCAGTAGTATGACAGAAATCGAAAGATGAAGATTGGTTATATTTATCAATTTTTCTGATAAACGCATTAAAGTGACATTCAAATGTTCGTCACACGGAAATGATCATTCTAAATAATAAACCATAACAAATTTTCGCTTTCCGTCCATCTCTCAATGAAAGAAAGGTGACAACGAAAGGAAAGACGCAAACTAGCTTGTCAGTAACTTTTTACTTGTAAAGTAAATTTGCCTAACGAAATGTTGTGTTCAGCAAAATTATTTTACGAGTAAAAAGCAACTCACAAGCTAGTTTATGTCTGCATTCTACGTAGCGTTGTCTTACCAAAAATTAATTTATTTTCTAGATTACTCTTCGAATGACATTTTTTCAAGGAATCATGGCATATTCTTACAAATACGCTTTGAAGTCGAGGGCCAATAGTCGCTTACATTTGGCTAACATATCTCTTTCAAAACTGACTTGTTTGACATTTTGGCAGGAATCGTGATAACATTTTCTCCGTAATATGTAATATAAAACCCGGATTGGGCTTTACTGAGTTATGAGTATACGAAACAATTGTAATATATACCTAACTGATCTAGATCTTCATTGAATAACTGCGCGTCATCTTCGTTAACGACGACAGACGAGATGTCATCATCATCGGGCGCATTTCAGCATGAATGTCCTTTACATTCAAACCAGATCGCCGAACATTTCATTCCTGCTTTCTGGCAACTGTAGCGACCTCGGCATTTCGTAGAAGACTTGCAGGACACGCTGTGCAAGAGTACTTCTGGAGGTGCTACTTCCTTCATAGTGGGTATGGTAGCAAGCCGTATTTTCTTGTTTTTCATCCCCACTGGGGAGAATTTTTAGCCTGTCCCAACCACGTCTGGACTTGGTTATCGTCTGGCAATCGTATAACAGCATCTTTCCCTGCTACTTTTACAATAAATCCTTCATTATCTAGCTTTTTACGGATCATGCTAATTAGATGTTTCTTATTACGGTAGTTCTATAAGAAATGCTCTTTTGAAGTGGCAAAACTGGTAAAAATAAGCATCAGTTTAAGCATCAGTTTTAGCTATGTGACTGATCCGAATTGAACGAATTGATACTCATTCTACGCAGAATTGTTGGATGACGGAACGCGAAAATATTTATTTTCTCGGCATGTATTACTTGATGTAAAATGTTAATTTGATACTCTGTATCTTTTATTGTATGGTTTATTATTTAGAATGATTATTTCCGTGTGACGAACGTTTGAATGGCACATTAATGCCTTTATCATCAAAATAGGTAAATATCACAATTGTTCGCCTTTCGATTTCTACCATACCACTGGACCGAATTGAACAAATTAATACTCATTATACGCAGAATTTAATGGTCTTTAATTTTTGTAGGTTGAACTAGGTTGTATATACAGGGTGACTTTCCTACGATGTTCTCTATGGGTATCTCGGAAACTACTGCAGATACAGTGTCGGTTAAATGGGGAAAGAATTGCAGTTTTATGGGGTTGTTAAAATGCACCTTTCAGATTTTTGAAAAAGTTTATAGCTTACTAGATATTTCGAAAAATACAAATTTTGGCTATTTTAAAAATTTTTCCTAATTCCATTATAAAAAACATTACAAAAAAAAACATATGTTTGTGCCATATGTTAAAAATGACAGGCTTTGGAAAAAATCGGAGAACACAAACTCATTAGGGATGTGATTATCTACAACTTTTATCTGAAAACTTTTTGTCTAAAATACATTATAATAGAATTAGTGACAATTTTTAAAATAGCCAAAATTTGTTTTTTTTCGAAATATCTAGTAAGCTATAAACTTTTTCAAAAATCTGAAAGGCGCATCTTGTGTTTAAGAGTACTAAATTTTAAGAAAAAAACAATGTTCTTAAAAATAAGCAAAATATATTATTTTTATTTATCCTTTTGAGGTAACCTGTATGCTGTAACTTCTTTGGGAAGCATTTTAGGGCATATGTTCATAGGAACTTTTTGTTTTATTTTTATCTGCAGAATGACCCCCGAAGTTAGATATCCTAGTTTTTGACACCCTGTAATATCAGGCTTTAACTTCTTAATAATATAAACTCATCTTCTGTACCACTACTTGTAGGCCAGTCAAATAAGGTCTATTATAGGGGTCACTTGGAAAAAAGTGTTGGAAAGCTAATTATGGTTTTCATTTTTTCAGTTGATATGAAAGATAAGTATCCTTGTTTTGCACGGTGGCTCGACCGCCGTTCGACTCAGGAGGACCAAAAGATGGTAAAATTCTTTGACTTTTTCCAGATTTTCGCCTATAATTTCGTAATATTGCGTTCTAGCCAATTAATAATTAGTATTATAAAAATTAAAGACCATTTAATTCTGCGTATAATGAGTTTAATTCGGTTCAGTAGTATGACAGAAATCGAAAGATGAAGAATGGTGATATTTATCAATTTTTCTGATAAACGCATTAAAGTGATATTCAAATGTTCGTCACACGGAAATGATCATTCTAAATAATAAACCATAACAAATTTTCGCTTTCCGTCCAACTCTCAATGAAAGAAAGGTGGTATTTTGTAAAATACCACTGCGTCTAATCCAGACGCAAACTAGCTTGTCAGTAACTTTTTACTTGTAAAGTAAATTTGCCTAACGAAATGTTGTGTTCAGCAAAATTATTTTACGAGTAAAAAGCAACTCACAAGCTAGTTTATGTCTGCATTCCACGTAGCGTTGTCTTACCAAAAATTAATTTATTTTCTAGATTACTCTTCGAATGACATTTTTTCAAGAAATCATGGCATATTCTTACAAATACGCTTTGAAGTCGAGGGCCAATAGTCGCTTACATTTGGCTAACAAATCTCTTTCAAAACTGATTTGTTTGACATTTTGGCCGGAATCGTGATATCATTTTCTCCGTAATCTGTAATATAAAACCCGAATTGGGCTTTACTGAGTTATGAGTATACGAAACAATTGTAATATATACCTAACTGATCTAGATCTTCATTGAACAACTGCGCGTCATCTTCGTTAACGACGACAGACGAGATGTCATCATCATCGGGCGCATTTCAGCATGAATGTCCTTTACATTCAAAGCAGATCGCCGAACATGTTATTCCTGCTTTCTGGCAACTGTAGCAAGCCGTATTTTCTTGTTTTTCATCCCCACTGGGGAGAATTTTTAGCCTGTCCCAACCACGTCTGGACTTGGTTATCGTCTGGCAATCGTATAACAGCATCTTTCCCTGCTACTTTTACAATAAATCCTTCATCATCTAGCTTTTTACGGATCATGCTAATTAGATGTTTCTTATTACGGTAGTTCTATAAGAAATGCTCTTTTGAAGTGGCAAAACTGGTAAAAATAAGCATCAGTTTTAGCTATGTGACTGATCAGAATTGAACGAATTGATACTCATTCTACGCAGAATTGTTGGATGACGGAACGCGAAAATATTTATTTTCTCGGCATGTATTACTTGATGTAAAATATTAATTTGATGCTCTGTAACTTTTATTGTATGGTTTATTATTTAGAATGATTATTTCCGTGTGACGAACGTCTGAATGGCACTTTAATGCCTTTATCATGAAAATAGGTAAATATCACAATTGTTCGCCTTTCGATTTCTACCATACCACTTGACCGAATTGAACAAATTAATATTCATTATACGCAGAATTTAATGGTCTTTAATTTTTGTAATAATGAAATATTGGCTAGAACGCAACATTTTGGGACTATAGGCGAAAATATGAAAGGAGCCCAAGAATTTTACCATCTTTTGGTCCTCCTGAGTCGAGCGGCGGTCGAGCAACCGTGCAAAACTAGTATACTTATATTTCATGTCAACTAAATAAATCAAGACCATAATTAGCTTTCCAACACTTTTTTCCAAGTGAACCCTCTAATTTGATTGGATTATTGTATCTACTTTTAGAACTACTATTGTCATTTCAGTTTGCAGGTCACACTGTACCTCAAGTCAGCATCTGTATATACAATTCTGTATACTCACCAAATGCTACACTTTTAAAATCCATTCGTAGCATTCGATACAATTACAACTCTACCAGAAGATTTCTCTATTATACATGCTAATTACCTCGTTCATACTATACAAAATGTTAAAAATATAGAATATACAAGTTGCATGTGAATCACAGACACTGTCAGTATCACGAATTCTCTTGTTGGGCAGACTATAGTCTTGATAAAGTGCTAGTGCCCAAACAACTAGACAGAAGAAACACACAAAGAATTGAATTTTAGAAAATTTTATGTACAGGGTGGTGCCTCTCATACGCCGCGGAGGCTCCAAGGAGAGCGACAGTTTGTATTGAAATGAAAGTTTGTGAGCATATGTAGGTTAATTCAGAGCATTTTTTAAAAATATAGAGAGTTCTACAGGATGTCCCCAAAAAAGTTACTATCAAAGTTGTGTTTTTTGTAATGGAACACCGTATATATTAATTGATTTTCGGATTGTGGGATAAAAATAAAGGTGAGTTTTGTGAGAGAAGTATATGACTAAATTGTAAGGTTTTTGAAATATTTAACATTTTCTATAAATAAAGAACAATTTTTAAATTACAATAAAAGCTAAATTAACTATTGTACTTTAAATCAAATTAAAACTTGATCCAAATCGTTATACAGGGTGAGACAAAATTAATATTGAACATTGGTCACCTTTAAAAGCATGTTACTCTTTTATTTTAAATGTAATAATATAATTTTATTATTCCGATATTCAATGGAGAATTCATATCTCTTCAAAATACTATTAAGGTTGCCTACCGCTCAAACAAAGATTTTCCTAGTTATTTTCATTTACATGATTTGATCTGAGTAGATCTCTATTATTTGATAAAATCTAGGTGGCTGTGATACGTCTGACGTTACTTCAACATAGCTGTCTAATTAGCCCAACTTTAACTACTAGTTATCATTTTGTGTCAGTTAAAACAAAAACATTTCTCAGAAATTTGCCGAAAATGCAAGCTTATCCTACATCAGAGAGAATTGATATGATCTTATTGGTTGGTGAATGCAATGTGCATTCACCAATTAATAGAATGCTTAAATGCTCCTGATTTTATCTAGTCTGGTTTTATTTACGGGGATATGTTAAAGACAGTGTTTAGAAAACTCGACCAACTAGTGTCAACAACATGAGAGAAATTATTATAGCTCTTTTTTGAGATAGAACTCCACATATGCCTTTTGAAAAGACAATCATTTTATGCAGTTGACAGGAAAGGAAGTATTTTGAGCATTTGATTTCATCTAGCTAATTTTTGTCGCATAATTATAGGTTTATATCCAGTTTTAATTCTGTAATAATTAAAATATGTTTTAAACCTGTATCTTTTTATTACCCTTGAGTATTTTACTCTACAATATTTAATTTTTGTTAAATTAACAAAAGGTATATCACACAGCCACCTAGATTTTTTCAAATAATAAAGATTTACTGAGGCAAAACCATAAAAATTACATCTAGGTGGTTACATCTAAATTTTTCTAGAATCTGAAAATCAATTAATATATAGGGTGTTCCATTAGAAAAAACACAACTTTGATGTGTAACTTTTTTTGGGGACACCCTGTATAATCCTATATATTTTCAGTTAACCTACATATGCTGCCAAAATTTCTATTCGATATAAACTACCGTTCTCCTTGGAGCTTTCGTATGCGGCGTATGAGAAGTGCTACCCTGTATAAAGGAATGAAAATTTCCCAAATATCTCTTTACCAGCCTACCAAACTGCCCTACCAAAAAATATTATATTATTTGACTAGGCTAATAACGATAATTAATGAAATATATTAAAGATGATTTTAACTAAAATATATGGGTAGATTAAGTATTATTAATGGAGTCTTTCATTAATAATTAATTTTCCAATGAAGAAAAAAATAATCCTCTACGAAATGACAGATTACATGGCAGGTTCTATTACAAAATCCTTATAATTAATTATTTTCCCCAGAACCCAGTGACGTCGCTATTCAAAGTCATAAGTAAAAGTGATAGTAAGTAATAATATTAACCCGTAGGTCATGTGTATTTCACATAGCTTTCTTTGATGGACGGCGGCAATCGTAGAAATCTTTTCGGAATATGCCAAACGATCTCGTTAGATTTGAAAGTTATGTATGTCTGCTTAAAACATTGTACTACACATATTCACAATGTTACATTCTTCTTTAGGCAGTGTCTGCCATTTTCCAAACAGATTTTATTTAAATTAATTTGTTATTGTAATTGCTACTTTCACTATTATTTTCATTTATTTTAGACGGATGTATTTGAGAGAAGCATTTTTTATGATTTCTGTATTATAATGATATACAGAGTGATACAGTACATAATTTAACAAGATGCGCCGTGATTGGTTGTTTTTTGTTGTTAACAATATACAGGGTGGCGCCTCTCATACGTTGCGGAAGATCCAAGGAAAACGGTAGTTTATATGAAAATAAAATTTTGGCAGCAAAGATATAGGTTAACTAAAAGCATTTTATAAAAATATATAAAATTATACAGGGTGTCTCTAAAAAAAGTTACACATCAAAGTTGTGTTTTTTGTAATGGGACGCTCTATATATTAATTGATTTTCGGATTCTAGGGAAAAAATAAAGGCGAGTTTTATTAAAGAAGCATATACCTAAAATCTAAGAATTTTGACATATTTCACTTTTTGTGAAAATGAAGAGTAAATTTTAAATTTCGATAACAGCTGCCTAAATTTTAGTTGACCTTGTATAGCCTGATATTTAATTACAGTAACCATTGTATGTTAAACCAAATTGAAATTTGACCCAAAAAGTTATACAGGATGAGACAAAATTAATATGGAACATTAGTCACTTTTAAAAGCGAGTTACTCCTCTATTTTAAATGGAACACCCAGTATATTTTTCCGGTGTTCAATGGGGAATTTACCTATCTTCAAAATATTATTAAGGTTGTCTACCACTCAGATAAAGATTTTCCTAGATATTTTAATTTTTATGACTTTGCGTTAGTAGATCTTTATTATTTGAAAAAATCCAGGGTGGCTGTGTGATATACCTTGTGTTAATTTAACAAAAATTAAAGATTGTAGAGTAAAATACTCAATAAAAAATAAAAAATATAGTGTAATAAAAAAATACATGTTTGATGAAATCAAATGCTCAAAATGCTTCCTTTCCTGTTAACTGCATAAAATGATTGTCTTTTCAAAAGGATCTTTTCATTTTAAAAGGCATATGTGGAGTTCTACCTCGACAAGCAGCTATAATAATTTCTCTCATGTTGTCGACAATAGTTGGTCGAGTTTTGTACACACTGTATTTAACATATCCCCATAAAAAAACCCAGACTAAATAAATTAGAACCATTTAAATATTCTATTCTATTGGTGCATTCACTATTTTCACTATTCACACCAACTAATAGAATCATATCAACTCTCTCTGATGTATGATAAGTTTGCATTTTCGGCAAATTTCTGAGAAATTTTTTTGTTTTAACTGACACAAAATGATAACTGGTTGTTAAAGTTGGACTAATTAGATAGCTATGTTAAAGTAACGTCAGAGATATCACAGCCACCTAGATTTTATCAAAGATCTACTCGGATCAAATCATGTAAATGAAAATATCTAGGAAACTCTTTGTTTGAGGGGTAGGCAGCCTTAATAGTATTTTAAAGAGACATCAATTCTCTATTGCATATCGGAATAATATACTGGGTGTTCCATTTAAAATAAAAGAGTAACATGCTTTTAAAGGCGACCAATGTTCAATATTTTTTTTTCTAGGCATCGATCACCAGGATCATTAGCCATATACAACTCGTTATTGTTAACAATAATGCAATTACAAGGATCTATCTCAATATCCTCAAGGGATTCAATCTTACAAGGGCAATTCAAAATTTATAAAACTACATTGACATATACATTTCAAATTGAGTGTCAAAAGAATAAAAAACTAAACACAAAAAAAATAGACAACAAAAAACAAACAATAAGAAAAATAGGTAATTACTTACATCACAGTATCACAGTTGGATTTGAGTATCACAGACGAGTATCACAGTTGGTGGTATATATTAATATCTTTCATAAATTTCAAAATATTTTTAATTTTCTCTTCTTCAGTTAAATTATCACGAATTTCACCACGTATATCGAATCTATTTCTTTCTACCGTATATTGAGGACATTCACATATAATGTGAATTACTGTCAACTCAACATCACAGACTATACACATTGGAGGTATTTCAATGTGAAGCAGATATGCGTGAGTCACCGCAGTATGCCCAATACGAAGACGATGCACTCTGGATTCATCCGCTCGTCCTAGTGCAACACTTAAGGATGGCGTTGACGGATCCTGTTTTATTTCGCAAAGCTTTGAAGGTATACCTGCCCACTCATCCTGCCATTCCCTTTCTGTTCTTTTATGCAGTAGAACTTTAAGATCATATTTACTAATATAATGGAAATCAATGGGATCTCTTCTAGCAGCTTGCTGAGCCGCATGTTCAATATTAATTTTGTCTCACCCAGTATAACTTTTTGGATCAAGTTTTAATTTGATTTAAAGTACAATAATTTAACTACATATTAGGCTATACTGGGTAAATTCCAATTTAGGTAGCTTTTATTGTAATTTAAAAATTTTTCCTTATTTCTAGATTTCTTTCTTCATATACTTCTCTTATAAAACTCACGTTTATTTTGCTCCCAGAATCCGAAAATCAATTAATATATAGGGTGTTACATTACAAAAAAACACAACTTTGATATGTAACTTATTTTGGGGACCCCCTGTAGAATTCTCTATATTTTTAAAAAGTGCTCTGAATTAACCTACATATGCTCACAAAATTTCATTTCAATACAAACTGTAGTTCTCCTTGAAGCCTCCGCGGCGTATGAGAGGCGCCACCCTGTACAGGGTGTCTCAACATTCCGTGGACATAGAACTACTACGTATTTTGGGGATCAAACTAAGTTCCTTGGACACAATTTATCTTTATATAAGAGTGCTTCGTTTGTCCGTTAGGAAGTATCAGACTTTTAAAAAAATAAACACATTTTTTCAGATATTTTAAGAATCGTTATTCCGATTTGAATGAGATTTTGGGTGTGTATGTTTTGTTAACTGCTTTAACATTTGACTGTCACAAAAATCAAGAAAAAGTACGGTAAGGGTGAAAACTACCCTCACTCCTATATAAATTTTAGTAGAAATATTTTCCAACTCAACGGACGACCGATTTTCTTTTCGTAAAATGGTCCTTCTAGTATTTACTACATTTTTTGTATCTAGTAAAAAAACGCTACCGCGCCTACTTTTTGAGGAAAAAAAAATTTCCGAAGCTGACTTCCAAAAATTTTGTCACATCAAGCTATGGAGGGGCATAAAATGCATTATGCTCTAATAATCTAGTTGGCGAAAATATGGAATTTTATGTTAGTATCACAAATTATATTTGATAAAAAGCTTAAAAAATAATAAATTTTAAATTTAATTAACATTCGGGTTTATTTTTGATTGATGCCCTCTAACGGACAAACGAAGCACTTTTGTATGAAGGTAAATTATGTGTAATTAACTTATTTTGATATAAAAAATACGTAGTAGTTCTATGCCCACGGAATATTGGGACTAACTGTATATTTTGAAGGTCTACTGTGGAAAAA
Organism: Sitophilus oryzae; assembly: GCF_002938485.1. Taxonomy (NCBI): domain Eukaryota; kingdom Metazoa; phylum Arthropoda; class Insecta; order Coleoptera; family Curculionidae; genus Sitophilus; species Sitophilus oryzae. Next base: position 344,333 of record NW_022146061.1, read on the forward strand.
TAAATCCTCTAAAAAAATTCTCAAAAACTAAGCGATGTGGCGTTTTTTTAAAAGAGATAAAAATTTTACGAAAAGAAAATCTGTCGTCGGTGAAGTTATTATATGAAGTGAAATATTTACACTAAAATTTATGTAGGAGTGGGGGTAGTTTTCATCCTTCCCGTACATTTTCTTGATTTTTGTGTAAGTCAAATTTTATAGTACTGCCATAACATAGACACCCAAATTCTCATTCAAATCGGGATAACTGTTCATAAAATATTTGAAAAAATGTGTTTATTTTATTAAAGTTTGATGCCCTCTAACAGGAAAACGAAAATTTTGTATAGGTACAGGGTGGCCCCTCTCATACGCCGCGGAGACTTCAAGGAGAAAGACAGTTTGTATTGAAATGAAATTTTGTGAGCATATGTAGGATAATTCAGAGCACTTTTTAAAAATATTCTATGAGGGCAATTCTATGAGTTTTACAGGGTGTCCCCAAAAAAGTTACATATCAAAGTTGTATTTTTTGTAATGGGACACCCTATATATTCATTAATTGTCGAATTCTAGGAGAAAAATAAAGGTGAGTTTTATAAGAGAAGTATATGACTAAAATGTAAGGTTTTTGACATATTTAACATTTTCTTGAAATAAAGAACAATTTTTAAATTACAATAAAAGCTACCTAAATTGGAATTTACCAAGTATAGCCTAATATGTAATTAAACTAACTATTATAACAACTAATTAAGATAACTATGGATCCAGAAAGTTATACAGGGTGAGTCAAAATTAATATTGAACATTGGTCACCTGTAAAAGCATCTTACTGTTTTATTTTAAATTGAACACCCAGTATATTATTCCGATTTTCAGTGGAGAATTCATGTCTCTTCCAAATACTATTAAGGTTGCCTACCCCTCAAACAAAGATTTTTCTAGATATTTTCATTTACATGATTTGATATGAGTAGATCTTTATTATTTGACAAAATCTAGGTGGCTGGTAATATGTCTGACGTTACTTCAATATAGCTGTCTAATTGTCCAATTTTAACAACTAGTTATCAGTTTGTGTCAGTTAAAACAAAAAAATCTGAGAAATTTGCTGAAAATGCAAACTTATACTACATCAAAAAGAAATATGATTCTATTAGATGGTGAATGCAGTGTGCATTCCCCAATTAATAAAATACTTAAATACTCCTAATTTTATCTAGCATGCTTTTTTATGGGGATATGTTGAAGACAGTGTTTCCAAAACTCGACCAACTATTGTCTACAACACGAGAGAAGTTATTGTAGCTGCTTTTCGAGGAGCATATGTGGAATTTCACAACTCCACATATGCCTTTTAAAATGAAAAGATCCTTTTGAAAAGAAAAGAAGCGTTTGTGCATTTGATTTCATCTAGCTGATTTTTGTCACATAATTATAGGTTTATATCTAGTTTTAATTCTGTAATAATTAAGATATGTTTTAAACATGTATCTTTTTATTACCGTTGAGTATTTTACTTTACAATCTATAATTTTTGTTAGATTAACAAAAGGTATATCACACAGTCACTCTAGATTTTTTCAAATAATAAAGAGCTACTGACGCAAAATCATAAAAATTAAAATATCTAGAAAAATCTTTGTCTGAGGGGTAGGCAACCTTAATAATATTTTAAAGATACATAAATTCCCCATTGAACACCGGAAAATATACTGGGTGTTCCATTTCAAATAAAGGAGTAATTTGCTTTTAAAAGTGACTAATATTCTATATTAATTTTGTCTCACCCTGTATAACTTTTCGGGCAAAATTTCAATTTGGTTTAACATACAATGGTTACTGTAATTAAATATGAGGCTAGACATGATCAACTAAAATTTATGTAGCTGTTATCGAAATTTAACAATTACTCTTCATTTACACAAAATGTGAAATATTTCAAAATCCTTAGATTTTAGGTATATGCTTCTTTAACAAAACTCATCTTTATTTTTTTCTTAGAATCCGAAAATCAATTAATATATAGGATGTTCCATTACAAAAAAACAGAACTTTGATGTGTAACTTTTTTTGGGAAAACCCTGTATAATTCTATATATTTTTATAAAATGCTATCATTTAACCTGCATATGCTGCCAAAATTTAATTTCGATATAAACTACCATTCTCCTTGAAGCTTCCGGCGTATGAGAAGTGCCACCCTGTATACAGGACTATGCAATTTTCGTTCATAGGGTTAAGGTAACAAATAAAACCACAATTAATTCATATCATCGACTTGTTATTTATATTCTAGTAACCTTAATAATAATATTAAATACAGTTCACAAAAAACTGACAACACGCACACACAAATATAGGACAGTAGTATAATAGATATCAGATATATAATAATTGTATTTATACTCTTATTTTTGTTGCAAACTCCTCTTAGTAACAATATTTTTATGTCTAGAGACGTAACAAGACGAGGGGAGGGCACTCGAGGTCACCGGAAACGCGGGCTCATGGCATTTCCGGCGGCCGGATCGACAGTGGCGCACCCCGAGCACCGGAACTACGTCATCAGAGTGAAGCTGAAGGGCTGATGACGTCGCTTCCGGTCTGTCGAGAGGTTCGATTAGCACCAGTGGTTTCGTTGCACAAGAAAATGGTCTCTGAAATTGGAAGGGCGGGGAGGGGGGATATTGGGGGTACGCCGCTGGACGTTGGCCCTCCCATGGAAGACTGCCTCCGGAGACCGATCCAAAGGCAACAAACGTTCCTACGAATCAATTAAATTGGGATTGTGCACGATAAAACAACAAGAAAAATAAACTGAAATAAGCTTGGAATTTTCAATGATAATTTTTATATCTAAAGCTAGATGTCTAATATATTAAAGTTTCTATTTCTCAAACCTTCTTCTAAATGCAACTTTTAACCTTTAAAATTTAATTTGCGCACTGTATCGTTGAAGTACTGTAAATAAAGGAAGGGTATTAGATTCCTAAGGCTACCATAAAATGGACTACTTGATCACATGCGCGTCATATTTTAATGGTAATTTTTAACCTGAAATTCAGTTTTTGCTCCTAAGTGCTGGTTCAAATGGAGCGGATCGTCTGCGATGTTTCTGTGCATTTTTAAGGACCGACTAAGTAGTGTTGTTTCACATGTGCTGCCACTCTGCGCATGTGAAAACGTATTTAATCATATAGCATTTGAGGATCAAAGCATCCGGACAGATTATCAGCGCCCATGTGAATAGATTCATACAGGGTGAGTTTCCTACGATGTTCTCTATGGGTATCTCGGAAACTACTGGAGATAGAGAGTCGGTTAAATGGGGAAAGAATTGCAGTTTTGTGGGGTCATAAATATGCGCCTTTCAGATTTTTGAAAAAGTTCATGGATTACTAGATATTTCGAAAAAAACAAATTTCGGCTATTTTAAAAATTGTTCCTTAATCCATTATAAGCTATTTTAAACAAAAAGTTTTCAGATAAACTTTGTAGATAATCACATCCTTAATGAGGTTGTGTCATATTGACATATGACACAAAAATATTTTTTTAAATAGAACCCATAGTTGATCATGACTTCATAAAAACGCCATTTTTGAAGCCTTTCAGCGACATAAGCTATAATACCGATGTTTTTGAAAAATTACTGAGTTATAGCCAATTCTTATTGATGAATCTCCCCAAGAGAGATGACACATGTTTTTTGAAACACCCTGTATACCATACGATCGAAAAAAAACGACGTTAAAGACGGCTGGGGAACGAAAATCGATGATAATTTTGGCGAGATCAGTTTCTGAATGTTGATATCTATAGAGGTGTCTGAAAGATATCTACAGAGCTTTTTTTAGAACAATGGACCACCCTGTATATACAAACCACAAAAAAAAACACTCTCTAGAACGTATTTTGATTAATACCAGTCGAAGATTTGACCGGTAGGTATAGTAGGAGGTATGGTATCGATAGAGTTCACCATCGCTCGCTGTCGGTGGAATATCAAAGACCTGCCGCCGGATCGGGGGAAAAACAACACAGAAAGAAAAAAAAAAGGAGATCGTGGTTATAAATTGGCCAAGGCCCAAACATCAGTCGATCAAAGAGACGCAGAAAAATGAGCCCGGGCGAAGGTAGACAGCAGGTGTCTGAGGGAAATGCCGATCGCCGACTGCTGGACAGGATTTTGAGGTTGGAAAGGCTACAAGTTATTAAAAAGTCGTTTTTTATCGATGGTTGGTCAAAATCTTAAACATATTTTTCTTTAACAAGAGAGATATGTTTACATTTTTTGCATATTTTTACATAGAATAAGGTATTTTCAACAATAGCCCTTTCAGAGCTAAATTCATTCAACAATTCTTCAGAGCAAAATTCATTCATACAAACTATGAAGTGTAGAGATGAGGAGCAATATCTCTTATGGAATTTTATTTAAAAAATTGGCCACAAAATTCATTCTCACTATACCTTCCTTATCGGCCCCCTTCCGTTTCCCTTTCGTTTACATAAAATATATTATATCATGTAAATGAATAGGACAATGCACACTATCCGTTCCGTTTCCCTTCCGTTCCATATCCTTTCCTTCCATACATTTTTTGACGGACGGACTAAAGCGTATCGGAAACAGCGTTGTCAAATTCTTACATTTGTACCAACTTGTCATAAAAAGTTTTTTTTTTGAAAAATTACTGAGTTATAGCCAATTCTTATAATTAAAGTTATAGAAACAAGTTTAATCGTCTTTGCTCTCAGAAATGTGAAGCTTTCACATCCAAACTTTTTAAATTAAAATAAACAAAAATTGTAAATATGAATTTTTCAAATGAAGAAAAGAGTGTAGGATTATTGGTTCAACTTTTCTTGACCATACATTTTCGAGAATACGTCGACCGGTGAATGTTTTTTAGAGAACGGTTTTCAAAACATGTAAGAAAAGTTAAATTTAGTTATAGCCAATTCTTATTTTTCTTGACTAATTTCACTTAGATTGCATGGTATTCTTATTCTGTTATGATTTATAACTTATAAAAATTCAGAATATATTATTAAACGGTTCTTTACAACTTACATTACACAAACTAAAACTTAAATAATATCACTACATATAGTTTAAGTTATTTTTGAAAATGTTCAAAAAATCCGCCATTGTTTTGAGTTGCATCTTTTTAAAACTGAATTACGATATATTCTCACAGAAGGGCCGGTCGACTTAATTAAACTTCTCTCGTACCGCCATCGCCACTTCGAATGCCTCTCTTAATTCAAAAGTTTTTTTTGTAAACCTTATTGTTAACCATACCGCATAAAAATCTAAAATGGATAGGTCAGGTGATCGAGGGGGCCCATGCAATTGGTCTTCCTCTTCCTATACCTGAGTTTGCATAATTATGATATAAATAATTTTTAACATTTCTTTCATTAAGGGGGTGGGGGTCATAATGAAAGTCATTTTGGAACCGGTTGGAACCACTCTATTAATGCGCGAGTATCAACACACTTTTCTTCATTTGGAAACATCATATTTACAATTTTTGTTTTTTTTAATTTTTAAAGTTTGGATGTGACAGCTTCATATTTCTGAGAGCAACGGCGATTGAACATGGCTAACTAAGTGAAATTGTTTAAAAATTATAAGAATTTGTTATAATTCAGTAATTTTCCAAAAAAAAACATATTACAGCTAATATCGCTGAAAAGCTTAAAAAATGGCCCTTTTTATGAAGTCAGCCAACTATGGTTTCCATTAAAAAAAAACATATGTTTGTATCATATGTCAAAAATGGCAGGCTTTAGAAAAAAGCGGAGGACACAATCTCATTAAGGATGTGATTATCTACAATTTTTATCTGAAATTTTTTTTGTCTAAAATAGATTATATTGGAATTAGGGAAAATTTTTAAAATACCCGAAATTTGTTTTTTTCGAAATATCTAGTAAGCTATGAACTTTTTCAAAAATCTGTAAGGCCCATATTTATTACCCCACAAAACTGCAATTCTTTCCACATTTAACCGACTCTCTATCTCCATTAGTTTCCCAGAGAACTCATAGAGAACAAAGTAGGAAACTCACCCTGTATAAAGTCATGGTAGTCGCATGGACGGACGATCTACTCCATGTAAAACGGTACCTACTAATTTGTTAGGATTTTTAGATTGTAGGTAATTCGACAAGCAGATATTAAAATGGTTGGATCGTTTGAAAGATGATCTAGAAAATATAGAGACTTTTAGAATAACATTTTTTAGTGCAAATTAGATGCTGTTAACGGCGGTATGTCAAAAAAATGTTGCTAGTACCTAATTGTCAAGGCCCTCGGTGTAGTTGCAGAAAGAACGAATTGAAACTATATGCTCGTTATGTCAAGAAGTATTTTGATAAGCAAAAAAACGTTCTTAGAATAGTTAAAAATAAGCACTTAGGGCCAAATTTAATAGGTATTGTGGACAGAGCAGACATCTTCATTTTTTTTTACTAATTACTTATATTGCCCTTGGGAGAATAAGAAGTACAAATCTGTGCAGATATGATGAAACTATCCTTGCATAAAAATACGCCTGTAGTATCCAAGTGAGTAATTTGGATATAAATACATTCTAATTTGATAGTAGTCCCAAGATAGGTCATTAGCCAACAGATTGGGAACTACATCGCTGGATTGGTGACCTTGCTTGTGGCTACTCTGTCACACCAAACAATTTTTTTGGTACCAGTTTTGGCTCAAATTTTAAATATGCCATAACAACTCTGGATAACCATTATTTAGGTCGATACAATGGTTATTTTTACTTCGAAACATGAGAAAATATACCAATAAGGTGGTCAATTAGCCTCATTTGAAATATACCTTAACAACTCTGGATAATAATTATTTAGGTCGGTATAATGATTATTGTTTCGTCTTCACATGGGAAAATGTAGCAGAAAGGTGACCAAGTAGCCCCATTTTACTGTAGGTAAATAATAATTCTTTTAGCATTATTTCGGAAATACGTATTAAAATATTTAGTGGCTTCTCAATTAGTACGTAATAATACATAATTTGAATATAATATTATGTCTTTATGTTATATGATCATTGAATTTTTGATTGATAACTATTAATTTTAGGACACTTAAAGAATTTTGTTGTGTTATTGATTGATTTTATTTTATAAACGCATATTTCAGTTAAATAATTAATTAATGAATATTTAACTGAATATGATAATTGATGATAATATAATTAATAAAAAGTATGATGTAACTGTATATATCTTGTTGTCCATATCCAAATGACACAACCATTTTTATCATTCATATTTTCATTTCACATATTACTAATAATGTCTATTAAATATTTACAATATAAATAGAACTTTTTGAATCTATTTTGAGCATTACTTGTGCTTTTGATTGAAATTTGATGCTATATTTATAATGAAAATTTTAATTTTAGGATACACCCAGTAATCTTGGTGACAGACTTCATTCTTTTCAGGATATAAATATAAATAGTTTATTAGTTGATTTTAGCACCAGTTCAGCTCTGACTCAATACATTCCTTAGAACTAGTAATAATCCAAAGACTTATTAAATGTAACTGTAAGTATTTTAACGTCTCTATTACATCATGCTGTAATGTTATACTACAGCTCCATAGAATAATCTTCTAATCTTAATCTATTTCTACAGACATTGACAAACTTTATTAAAAAAGGGACATCAAAATTGATACTTAAAATTATACCGCAGCGTTTTTATTTAATTTATTAATATATCCTTAAAAAGAATCAAATCCAGCTAGCTCTAGCTTTAGACATTTTCTCAAAATACAATCACTGTCATACTTTTAATGACAGTTTCATTTATCATTCACAATTACTACTAATGAATTATTTCAGTTTAATTTTCTTGATTTAAAATGGAATGGATAACAGAGTGATTCAGGCCTCCAGAGGTTTGATATATTGGTGTCTATACTATAAAATTATCATGTATACATTCGCACAGATTCAAGTATTATCAGCATACATTCTATGTCGGTGTGGAGCAAACTTTATTTGATTGAAAAATGTTATAAGATTTATATTTACATAAATTTTAATCTATCCAGTTTTTAGTTTTAGAATACATTTACAAAAAATCCTTTTAGCCAGAGCGTTTAATTTTTTTAATTGTAATAAATCAATAACAAGACGACGGGCAGGATTTAATCAAAACTTTATGGAAACTTTGTTATTTGTTAGTTCTAAATTGTTTTATATCTCAATGTAAAACAATCGAATATAAATAACTATTTTTATTCGGCAAGCTTAGAGATTCTCCTCCAAAATTAAATTGAGATAAAGGATTTTAAGTAGAATATAAAACCGGAAATGGAAGTATTAAATTTCTGATCAATATTAAACGGAGAAAAGTTGCTGGCCAGGGGCACGTTTTATGCACTTAGCTCGCTAGTTCCGTACGAAGGCCACGCATCACTTTTGCGGCAAATTCCAGATATCTATTGATTGGGTGGCAACTGGACATTGCTTCTGGCGAAACCATTGGCGTTACATATCAGGAAATCTAGAAAGCCATAATGTTTGGTCATGTATATCTTGCACTGTGTTCTAGTCATTCGGAGAAGTCTAAACTAATTGGTTGAAAATTCAAATTTTTGTCTTAAATAGGGTGAACAAACATATTGTTTTTAGTATAATTTTGGATGATTTTTGGATGCATGCTCTCATTAAGAAATATATATTTTTTGGGGGAGAAGGATGTAGAAACAGCCTGTGATTAGCCAACAGTATTAAAACCTTTGTTTTCAAAATTTTAAAACATTTTCTTTTGGTCTCTTCTATTTTTTGTATTTAAAATAGAATAATTATTTTTTCAAACGTCACAAAAGATTGACAATATAAAATAGCTATTTATGTAACAAGTTGAAAAATGAATGTGTTTTAAGCACGGGACGCAAAATTGTTGGACAATGCGTTGGCGTCGAGTGCTTAAAACGCTCTTTTCGCAACAAATTTCATACAAGATTTTTTGTGAAAGCGGATAATTTGAGATTTTCATGCTATTATTATTATTTATTTTTAAACATTTTTTAAAATGTTCTGGTAATGGGTTTCTAAGGCATTGTTTATGCATTGTTTAATTGAATGACAAAGTTCTGTCAGGTTCAAACCTCGCCGTATTTCCTACAAAGTTTTGTGAAAAAATGAGTGATAATGACGAGTCTTTGGATATTCAACAGGCTGCTGAAACTGCGCTATCACGTTAGTGCTCGAGAAGTCGAAAAACTTATACGAGACCACCTACAACAACTTTGAAACCTGGGTTAAAGAAAAACATGTTGAGAATTTCACAGAAAAGGTATTGCTAGCCTATTTCCTGAAGTTATCCACTACCTTAAAGCCGTCAACTCTGTGGAGCAAATATTCGATGCTCAGCACCATGATTTACCTGAACAGAAACGTAAATATTAGCAAATTCACAAACCTTATTGCATTTTTAAAAAGAAAAGCTTCCGGATATCAGGCAAAGAAATCAAAAATATTTACAAAACTGGAAATAGAACGCTTTATGAAAGAAGCTGATGACAAAGAATTCATGTTAGCTAAAGTTGTCTTAATCGTTGGAGTATTTAGAGCATGTAGGAGGGAAGAAATCACGTTTTTGACCGTAGATGCTATTAAAGATCGTCAGTCATTTATTAGTGTGAAGATTCCGAATACAAAAACTCATTTTCCAACAGTGTTTACTGTTTACTGAGGGACCAATAGATAGATAAATTGATTCTAACGTTTCATTTTTTACTTTTAGGCATTAGTGCCTAAAGAAGTGTCACTTTTAGATACTAGTGCCTAAAAGAATGTGATTTGGAATTTCAAATACATATCAAAAACTGTCAATTTCGAAACGCTTTCACAAAAATATATTATTATACTGACATAAACTGTCAAATTCAGCGAGCGTAACCATAGTTTCTCGACATATAATTATTTACAAGGTATTACTTTTAAATGTTTTTTATATATTTGCAACGTTTGAAATTGTTTAAAAAAATCAGAGTAAAAAATCTTCTTTTCATCATGGTATTTTTTAAAATGATGGCTGTCCAGAGTGTCCCATCTTTGATGTAATTGAGGGATATCTCGCTTTTTAGTAAAGATAGTACCGTGCAATTTTCATGAACATTTTCTACTTATTTGAGAATCCAAAAATACCGCGAATTAGATCTCATAGTACGTAAAACCCAATGGCGATGGCGCAGTTATTACTTTTTTGAACTTTAAAATAATACAAATTAATTTCTTGACCGGGTTGACATGTTCCGGGTTTTTTATTCGAAAACCATTAATTGTGGTCAATATCTCAAAATTGGAATATATTAAAAAAACTAAGCCTCTGGACTAAAAAAGTCACATAGCGTGAAAACTAAGAAGGCAATAACAACTTCTGTTACAGCTGTTTACAACAAACAACAGTTTCTCAGAATAATTTTTTTGCATTTTTGTAGTCATTTTCTAAAAAAAATGTTCCCCCATAATTAAAATTTTTAGATATTTCATAAACGTTTGCTCTTTCTTTGGTATTTGTTTATCAGACAGATAGATACATTGTGGGTAATTATCAAAATCAAGTTGGCCTATTAAAACATCAATATTCGAACTTTTAAAAAATACTTATGTTTTTCGAATTTTTGCTATTTTCAGAAACATTTATTTGTTTTTATCTTCAGTTATAATCTTCGCCCTAATATCTCAAAATTTGCATTCTGAGATTCAGATTCTGATAGCAACGTTTTTTAGATTTTTTAATTTTTGTTTGTAAATTTTTAGATGTTCTGTGTTAAAATCCTTCTCTGTGGTGCCCGGTGGCGTAGAGGTACAGCTCTCGTCTACCAATCCAAAGGTTGTGGATTCGAATCCTACAGCCGGCATTTCATCAGCCGACTATGTTTAATAAAATAAAAATAGTTAAATCCTGAGGTAATAATAGGCGGTTGAAGCGTAGTGCTAGCCATATTACCTTCCTTGTATACCGAACGGCTCTAGCATGGCAAGCTGTACCTTGCTACTCCCAAGGCGTTAAACGCTATATACGGGAGCTATTATTATTAAATCCTTCTCTCGCTTTGTGTGAATTTTCGACAAAAAATCGACATTCTAAAGACTTAACACTGTTCAATACAATACAATCGAAAAAAAACCCTCAGAGTTGACATGGAAATGTGACTGTCATTCTATACGGCTAATGTCATTAATCGTCATACCAACTTGACGGTATTTATTTTTGATCCTACGGTATGTCAATATGTTTTTCTATCATCCATACATATATTGCCAAGTAAATAATACAACTTATATCAACATTGTAAATATAAGCTTCCAAAAAAGGAGACAATCTGAAAAACATTTATTTTTAGAATTTTTATTTGTCTTTATCCTACGTCTGAAACATCTTTTACTTTTTTCTCGATTTTCCATTTTCCTTCTTGTTTATAACTCCGGCACATTGTCGAATAAACCAAACTGCTTCTAAATAAATGCAAATACGTAAATCCCCTTAAGGTACATCGATCCATTCCCGTCCGATGCGCATCCTTGAAAAGGTTTTATTTCTCTATTTGTCCCTATTCCCTCTTGTGCCTTCTAGTAGAAAATGTTTTACTCTATACTGGAAGCTGTTAGGGATTTATTATTCACGTGCCTGCGAATGTATGCCTTTGCCAATTGGTCAGAGTTCCGTTTTTAAGGGTAGTTTCTACATACTGCCTTGACCAGAGCATGGTAATTGCAAAAAATGCTCTATTTGTGACAATTGTTTAAATAAAGTTATAGTTATTAATGATACAAGTTCGATACGAACATCATAATGAAACGCGTGTAACGTTAAGCCACGAGGCGTTAGTTGAGTGGCTTAGTTACACAAGTTTCATTAAAAAGTTCGTATCGAACGTGCATCATTCAAAATTTAATCTGCGACGCGACACGAGGGACGATCCAAAGAGATTGATTGATTTAATTTAAAATATCAGAGATATCCTCATAAAAATTAAAATTAAAAATTATCAGGTGCCCATATTAGTCGACGCCGCGCCGTGGTAACCGTGCTTGTTGATTGTTTCCATTTTGACTTTGACAACTCGATTATTGATGTTCAATTTTGTGTTAAACGTTCAGTTTTAGCAAAAAGCAAAAAATAATATTAATATGGGTGATTCTGATTCTGAAAGTGTCCCTTAGGATATTGAAGGCATTGCGCAAAACGTTGTCGATTCCCTACTTCCCCAAAAATCAAGCCAAACGTACGAGCAAGCCTATGTAAAACTTGAAGATTGGTGTAAAGGGAAAGGAATCAAGAATAGTAGTAACGAAAAGGTTCTCCTGGCATATTTTGAACATCTTTTAAAACATAGGAAGGCTTCATCACATTGGGTATATTATTCCATGCTACGTTTAGTTATATCAGTGAAGAAAAATACAGATATTAGTAAGTACGTCCATTTAATTGCATTTCTTAAAAGAAAATCGGAAGGATTTCGGTCAAAAAATCGAGAATTTTAAGAAAAAAAGACAACTCGTTTTTGTTGGAAGCCGATGATAAAACTTATTTCCTGACAAAAGTTTCATTGATAGTGGGACTTGCGGGAGCCTGCCGGCGTATCGAGTTGACAAATCTACAGCTGTAAAATGTTAAAGATGAAGGACAATGCATTCATGTCATTATTCCATTTACGAGAACAAAGATATCACGAGATTTTTTTATAACGAAAAGGAATGTTGAAGGAATAAATATGGTGGAAATGGTTCGAAGATATATAGCTATGCGGCCAAGCACCACAGAGCATACTCGCTTTTTTGTGGGGTACAGAAATGGAAAATGTATTAAGCAACCCGTTGGCATTAATACTTTAGGCAAAATGCCGTATAATATAGCATTGTTCCTAAGTCTTCCAAATCCATAACAATACATTTGACATTGTTTCCGTAGATCGTCTGCGTCGTTGCTTGCAGATTCAGGAGTGGATTTATTAACTGTTAAAATACATGGTGGTTGGCGCTCTAACACAGTGGCAGAGAGCTATATAGAAAATTCCAAAGAAAATAAGAAAAAAGTGTCATGTAATACTTTGGGTAACATTGCTGGCAATGATGGAGTTCAACAAGTTCAACCAGTCAGGAAACCAACTCACCTATCATCGTCTGGAATTAATTTAACCAATTGTACTGATATTATAATTATTGTTTACAATAAATAAACGTATTTAGGTACCTTTTTTTGCTTGTTTCTTATTTTAAAATTTGCGTGTTATTATGAATTCATAATAGCACTAGTGCTATTATGAAAGCCATAATGACATCCAAATGACAATGTTAAATGTGTCATAATGACATTGTCGTAGATTAAGTCAAAGCCGATTAAGTATTTTAAGTTAATGTATTAGTATTAAAGTATTTAATAATGTTAAAGTATTTAAAGTAATGATATGTAAGATAACCCCAGAGTTCTCAACTGGCAAAGGAGTACGACAGGTAGACGCAATATCGCCAAAGCTGTTTACAGCAACACTAGCAGAAATCTTGCGTCAACTGGACTAAACCAAAATGGATTACGAATAGATGGAGAATATATTAACCATCTAACATTCGCTGATAAAATAGTCCTAATTTCCAATAGTCCTGAATAACTACCAAGCACAAATTAACAACCTAATACAGCCACCAATGGCACAATACAATAAAGCAATGTTCCATAAACTTGTAGACAGAAAAGAAATTCTAATAGACAACTAATACACAACTTGGGATTTCTACCACCAAAAATCAACAGAAGAATTAAGTTAGCATGGAGTACTTATGGAAGAAACAGAATCATATTTCAATCTAGAATGCCACTTTATCTAAAGAAGAAAACATCTGACCAATGTGTACTGCCAGTGAGGACCTATGCATGGGAAACCTGGACACTTAAAACGAACATTATCAGGAAACTGTACGTCGCACAAGTTCAATGAAACGAAATATGCTGGAGTAAGAAAAAAAAAATGTGAAAGAATAGAGTGGACACGACAAAATACCAAGGTAATAGATGTCATCCACAAAATCGAATCCCTCAATTGGTAATGGGTAGGACACCGGGCAAGAACAACAGATGGACCACAAAAATTACAGCATGGTGCCCACGAGGAATTGATGACGATGATGATGACCCCTTATTGTTATCAAGGAATCAATCTGCTTCTAAATAAATGCCACAAAAATTACCGCATGGTACCCACGAGGAATCGATTATGATGATGATGGCCCCTTATTGTTATCAAGGAATCATTCCATAAGTTTTATCGTACCCTGTATATTATTAAATTACACATTTTTATTAAATAACCTGTTGGCACAAATATGTTATTTTAAAATTAGTAACAATTTCAAACACTAATCTTCCCAATTAAACATTTTAAATTTTATACTTAAGCGATGTGTTATATTGATCTGACAACACAATAATTAAAAAATGGTACAACGAAATAGTTATTTACAGTACAAGTGTGTTTATGAACATGATAAAAACAACGAGTGTGAACGATTAGAACGACGAGGTCATAAACCGAGTTGTTCTAATCACACGAGTAATCATGTTTAAACGCACAAGTCATGTACAAGGTTTTATCTACAACCGAAAAATAAGAAAATGTTGTTTTAATTTTCGCTTATTACTCGCCCACTTTTAACAGCTTTAACTATGTCATTTGTCATATTTTTTAATTATAATTGTGGGGTATTGTTATCTGCTTCAGACTATAGTTACAAACGTTGTTTATCAAGTAGAGAGTTTTTTTTTCTGAAAAATCAATTTACCTTGTCAAGTAAAACCGAGCACATTTTGCCCAGAAAAAATCATTTTAAAAATTACGATGAGCGATTCCGAAAGTCTCCCTTCAGATGTAGAAGTTGCCGCAGTACGTGCCACGGAATCATTATTGCCGAAAAAGTCGCGATCAAAATATATGAAAAAACATACAACCAGTTTTTGATATGGTGTGATGACAAAAAGGTGAAAAAACAATGCAATGAAAAAGTAAACCATAAAACGTTAATTACATCATCAGCAGCAGGAATTGTTTTGAAGAAGTGTAAAAAATGTGTTATTAATATTTATAATAATTAGTAGTAGGAATTTGTATAAAAAATTAATATATTTAGATTTTCGTAGTTGTTTTTCATTATTATAAAAATTAGTTGTGTTATAGATTCATAACACCACTAGTTGTGTTATGAATCTCATAACGTAACTGAAATACTAAAAAATAGTGATGTAAAAGCGTTATAACTAAACGGTTGTAGATTAGAATTATTTAGGAAGCAATTCTTTACTAAAACTAAGGGATAAAAATAGTTATGTTAATTTTTAAAATTAAAAAATATAGGAAAAATATTATTTTCCAAAAATATCGTTTATATCATGATAGATTAAACACTGCTCCTTACAAACTATTTTGGTGAGAATTAAAATAATAATGGTCATAGACGTCTAAAGAAGAATGAAATAAAAATATATAATAATAAAAATATAGCAACATTTCTGCATCATATTTGACATATATGCTCTCGTACTATGAATGGACTAATTTCCTGTTATCTATTAATACAACTATTAATATCCAATAGATTAAAAAATAGTTTAATTCTTAGAATTTAAGAGATAACATGTTTTTACAGCTTCTGTCTTTCAGAGGCCAAATAATATAGTATTATAGTCCACTATCTGTTCACTATAATTTTTCAATCAAATAAACTTGCATTATTACTCCACCACCTTTGTTTTTTTCTCTACGATATATTTTTTAACTTAATTAATTTTAATTTTAGAAGTCTCTTAAATACCTATAATACAATATTTATAAGTTAGATGTAATTGGTATTACTATAGAAATAGTTTTTATACATAAAATTATATATACATTTAAAATTCTTATAACTGACTTAATATACTTACTTACGAAAAAAAAACACGCTGTATAAAACATTACCTCAAAGATTATTATAATTATATATTATATTATATATTAAGTTAGACGAATAGACAATAAATTTACAATATGTAATCTATTACAGGGTGGGTTTGAGATTTACAAGGAAAAATAAAGATATTTTTTTTAATTTCAAAAGTCAGCTACAAGATAATCATACATTTTATATTAATAAGACATCAAATTTTCTATTATTTATAATATATAAACACGTAACTCTTTTATTTTTATTATTTATGTGTTAAAAGGTAAAACTGCTTACACCATATTTTTTTTCTTCAGAATGAAAGCGTTACAATATCACAGTGGTAGTCATTGCTCCATATTTATTATAATAAGACATTTTGAAGGGTTGTAGCCTTAGGAGGGTTACCATTAATTACAGAAAAATATATTTCTCATCTAACAATCTAATATACAACTATACATTTGAAAGAATCTTGTGTGAGATGGATTAATTTCTTCTAACACCCTGTATCGCCACTTATAAACATGGATTTTCACCCTTGTGCCAATCCGAGCATATGATAATTTAGATAAGAAAATATATGGGGAAATGGCTGTGAAATGTATGTAGATAATCACGGTATCTTGACAATATGATGAAGGATTTATAACTATAGAAAAATATTCTTTATAATATACTCTATTAATTAAATAATGATAAATATAAATATGATATAATATATTTAACTAGATTATATAAATATAATATAATTAAATATACTATTTTTATTAAATAAATACTATGTTATTTATCTAATTCTAATAAGAACCCTAAGAAAATGTTACTACTATTTTTTTCTACTATTAGCAGCTGAAAAGCTTAAAACTCCATGTAAATTTTTGATTTCTGCTACTAAAAATTATACAATATATAAAACTCAAACCTTTGTAATAAAACCGCGATATTTTGAAAGTCGAGTGTTAATGAAATACCGATCTACTTTCAGGAGCTGCAAGCTCACAGAAAATTTTAGTCTTTTTTGATTTAAATAATTTGAATGACTTAATTTATTCGTTTTTAAGTCATATTTCGAAAGGAGACTTAAGATTTAAAATTTAAGTAAAAAATGTCTATACCTATGTGGCAGATTCATCTCTCCAAAAAAAATCCTTTATGGGTATTTCGCCACTGCACTGCAAGAAAATCTACAAAATAAAATAGTTATTTTTTGTAAACACTTCTGCGTTAAACCTAAACGGACACTGTTTGTCAGAAGTTATGTTTACAGTTATACAAATTTGCCTAACAAAGAAAAAAATGCTTAACGTTTCGGAAAGTTTATCTCTTAAATAATAAAAAATACAAAGAATAAAGAAAAAAACTATTTAAAATATTTAAATTCAACTATTCGAGAACACTTTACTTTTTTTAAAACAGATACGTCTACAAGAAACCGTTGACGTTCTGTTAAAATGACGTTATATCAAGTTAAATTTCAAAATTAACAATTACTACCTGACAACAGATACTTAATAAAGTAAAACCAAAAAGCCCTAAACCAAACCCTAAACTTTCTCTATGATTATTTTTAAATTTTACGTATGTTATGTTTATTTATTTATGTTCTTTAAAATCAAAGAAGCGATTGCCATACATTACTAACATCTACAGATGCATGAGCAATATATTTATTTTTATTAGACTGAATTAAAAAAACCTCTTAATAACGCAAAAAAAAAATCTTTAAATTCTTTTTTTTTCTTTAAAAGAAAAATAAAATAGGCTTTTTTAATTCAATCTAATAAAAATAAATGTATTGCTCATGCATCTGTAGATGTCATGCATCTGTAGATGTTAGTAATGTATGGCAATCGCTACTTTGATTTTAAAGAACATAACATAAATAAAGATAACATACGTAAAATTTAAAAATAATCATACAAAAAGTTTGGGGCTTTTTGGTTTTACCTTATTAAGTAATTGTTATCAGGTAGTAATTGTTAATTTTGAAGTTTAACTGGATATAATGTCATTTTAACAGAACGTCAACGGATTCTTGTAGACGTATCTGTTTAAAAAAAAATAAAGTGTTCTCGAATAGTTGAATTTAAATATTTTAAATAGTTTTTTTCTCTATTCTTTGTATTTTTTATTATTTAAGAGATAAACTTTCCGAAACGTTAAGCATTTTTTTCTTTGTTAGGCAAATTTGTATAACTGTAAACATAACTTCTGACAAGCAGTGTCCGTTTAGGTTTAACGCAGAAGTGTTTACAAAAAATAACTATTTTATTTTGTAGATTTTCTTGCAGTGCAGTGGCGAAATACCCATGAAGGATTTTTTTGGAGAGTTAAAATTTAAGTCATTTTCAAAATGATTTGCTATTTAAGTCTTTATTCCGAAATTTCAAAAGACATTAAAAAAGGCTTCGATTTTTAAAAATATTTAGACATTTTATAAAAGATTTAAGTCTTTTTAGAAAAGATTTAAGTCAGAGTTTTCAAATATTTTTATAATACATACATACTGCCATTATTCCTTGATGAGTATTCGACACGCACCAGAAGATGGTCACGCAATGCGTCTTCTTTCATGAGCTTTTCTGTGACTGAAAAGCCCGATACGTGATGTTATCTGTCTACCGCACTCCGAATATTCAAAAATATCATTGATTTGTTGCCCATTTACTTTTTGGTTGTCGCTGTTAACTGAATTTACAATTTTTCTTTGCGTTTTATTGCGAGCTGTTTCTTCCCACTCATTCTGCATGTTAATCCCCTTTTATGTTATCCTATTTTTATGATAAAACTTTAACAGCGGCAGATTAAAAACACAGACACTTGCTTCCGTCATAGTAAAATGTAATGTCTAGTTTTAAGTGAATTTTTAGCTTGTTTTTGAAAATATTAAAAAAGTGACATATAATGCTGTTTTAATATAAATATTATTTTAAATTTATTTCTGTAATCTGTACGTCAGGCAGGGGTGTGTATTATCCCCACTCCTTTTCAACATCTACTCCGAGGCGGTATTCCGTGAGGCACTAGAGAGTGTTGAGGATGGTATCAAAATCAATGGTACACTGATCAACAATATTCGCTTCGCAGATGATACGGTCGTACTGGCTGGCAACATTCTACACCTCCAGAACATGATGGACTGCATCGTTGAATATAGCATGCAGTACGGATTACACATCAATGTTAACAAAACTAAACTTGTTGTATTTTCCAAAACAGCGGGAAAGACTGTCCTCAGAATTTACAACAAAGTGGTAGAACAAGTATCGTCCATAAAGTATCTAGGAGCCCTAGTTAACGACGCTTGTGACCCCGAAACTGAAATTTTAGCGAAGATCGCACAGGCCAGACGTACTTTTGCTTCCCTCTTCTCGAACTCCGCATACGTATGCTGCGTTGCTACATCTCTCCAGTATTTCTCTACGGCTCTGAAAGTTGCACACTCAATCAGACATTGGAAAACCGCATTAACGCTTTTGAGATCTACTTGTATCGTCGTATGCTGGATGGATAGAGTGACAAATGAGGAGGTACTCAGGCGGATGGGCAAAGATAAAGAGCTCCTATCAACAGTGAAGGAAAGGAAGTTACAGTACGTCGGTCACATCATGAGGGGTGATCGATACGAGGTGCTCAGACTGGTCATCGAAGGTAAAATTGAGTGCAGGAGATCAGTGGGAAGAAGGCAAAACCGCTGGCTTAAGGATCTGCGTCGTTGGCTCGGAAGAATATCGATCGAAATTTTTAGAGGTGCGGTTTCACGCACCATCATAACCAGTTGGATCGCCAACCTCCGAAGGGAGACGGCGGCCTAAGAAGAAGAAGAAATCTGTACATTTTCTGTTTCCCCAATTGCTTCCAAATTGTGTGGAATACCACCCAAAATACACACTATGCAAATGCCTAATAATGTTAATGTTTAAATTTATTTAAAAAAAGAAAAAAAATTGAAGCTAACCACAAATTCGTATTTATAGTGATTTACAGTAATTTTGTTAAATTATACGAATATTCTCGTTGATTATTGGTTTGGAATAAATGTGAACGTGTCCTCCAATAAAACTGCGTGTTATTAACCCTGACAATTCTAATTCTAACCTGGAAACTGAGCTAGATACTTTACCTAGACCGTTAATTAGAAGCTACAAACCTATCGATTAAAATATGCATGAACATTTACTTCCTAGCACACAACTAGAGGATATTGGTACACAGGTACAGTCTCAAGTTTATTATAGTGGCTAAGCCGTCTAAAAGTAAGCCGTCTATGGCACAGATTGTTACCCAGAGCGAGTTAAATTGTTTTACAAAGGGGTATCCACCCCGAATGGGGTAGCTATGGTAACACTGCCGTTACCACTTTTCATGATGCTAGCTCGTGTGTCACGGCCTTGAATTTTTACTCCCAACGCGCGCAAAGAAGTTTCACCTCAAAAATGTTTGTTAGAAAAACTAGAGCGCGTTATAGCATGAAGACAGCGTTCGTCTTTCAGTAACATTGAATCGGTCACACTGCCTCAGTAAAACTGACAAAAAGTAACTGAGAAGAATATACATTTTGAAAATAT
This sequence comes from Sitophilus oryzae, assembly GCF_002938485.1. Taxonomy (NCBI): domain Eukaryota; kingdom Metazoa; phylum Arthropoda; class Insecta; order Coleoptera; family Curculionidae; genus Sitophilus; species Sitophilus oryzae. The sequence continues at coordinate 364,870 of NW_022146061.1, forward strand.
TTCTTATATTTTGGCTATAACGGCTATACGTATAATAGTATCAATTCAAGGCATGGCTTTAAGTCAAAATATATGTCATCGGTCGTATAATATTTCCATCCTACGTCTCATTACTAAAATTACCGTAAATGAGCGCGCGAAACAACGTAATCTGATTAAGAGCTTTACTTTTGCTATTAGGAAATACGGCTCATTTAGGAAAATCCCTTTGTTTAGTTTGCAAATAAGCATGTTCTTGTTATCGAGAAATGATGTATAAATAGCATTATTAGAGGTAATCAGAAAGTATAGAGCTTGAAATAATCTTTTTTTGTGTTATTAGAGAAGATGATTTGTTATATAAGACAAGATGAAAATGGGAAATTTATAATTGATACTTGTGGTTTTAATTGTTAAATTAAATATTGGATCACCGCAAAACGGTAGTTGCCAGTGGCCAATAATTAGTGGTTTGATTTTCATTAAGTGTATATTAGAAAAATGGTACATTTAATTGGAGTGAGCAAAATGACAATAATTCTAAAGGTTACTGTACATGGTGGTCGAAATTGGTCTGTTTTAACAGAGAAAATAGAGAGATGTCATGGGATCGATTTCTGAGACACGTTTAAAGGCGAAATCGCCTGTTGATATTTTCACTGCCAACTGAGATACGGGGTATTTTTGATTTTTTTGCCATTTAGAAAATTGCCCATAGCTTTTTTATTTCGCAGAATAATGAAATTCTGTAAAATCGTTCTTAAGGCACTTTTTTAAGCACAATCCAGTGGCGTAGTCAGTTTTTTCTATACTTGCTCTTTTTGTCAGAAATGATAAAAAATATAATTTTTTTAAACGGAAATCATAGTTTAGCTATGAACTTAAAAAAAATGAAGGCGTTTAACCCTTTCCAACGATATAAAGTTATGTGTATTTATTTCTAAGAATGTGAGAAATATTAGGTTTTTTATCTTTGCATCGAAGCGAGCCTTGATTTTGTGTTGACCTAGATGCCTAATTATTTTTTATCACAATTTAATATTTTATACTATTATTTATATGCATAATTAAAGACTTTTGAAAAGGTAAATCAAGATTCCATCAATCAATGATACTCTTATCAAATCTATCTTTGGAGCCGTTAAGACTTGGAGAGAAAATTCAATGATATTAGAGGCGGAATATCTCGAAAACTACTAATTCTACGTAAAAAATGATAAGGAGCTTTTTTGTAGGTAATTACCTAAAGTTTATTTTTTACCCGAAGAAAAATTTTGTAAATTACATGTTTTGGCAGATATTTACGAATAAATGATTTTTGGGCAATTTGGGGTCATTTTTTCGACCAAAGCTGGCCGAGCACGGTGTTACAATTTTTTTTCCTAAAACTACTCCTCAAAAGGTACATACATAATCCGCCTGAAAAGTCTCGGTCGACGAATTAAGCCCACGGTCACACAGAAAGCGTTTTGCGTTTTTTTCGATTTGTGTCCATTAACAACACGCAAAAGACGCGGCAGGTCTGCAGTTTCTATCAAGATGTCAATTAGTAACGTCTCAAGCTCGTGGATTCCCGGCCCGTCTAACAATCAATCCTGTGAGAAAGAGTTAGGCGAGATCGGCGCCGTTAGCGTTAAAAAGATGAAGATAAAAGATGCTGGGATTGAATTGTGGACGGGCCGGGGCATATCTCCGGCGACAAACACAATCTACTATTAGTGGCAGTGGTTAGTGGTGGATACAGAGGGGGGGGGCATAGGGCCCCCCCCCCCCCCCCCCTAAAATCTGTAAATTGGGTTAAATATTAGGATTTTGAGTTAAAAATGACGCCATAAAAGGCATATTTTGCATTATTTTTTATTTGGGCCCCCCCCTAAAATAAATTTCTGTATCCGCCCCTGGCAGTGGTGTGTGTAAAAATAATAATTATTATTTGCCATTTATTTTATGAATTTTAGTTTATATGTTTATAGTTTTTTTATGTTGTAGTGTTCTGGTTACTTGTTATAATTATAATAAAATATAATAAATAATTATAATTATATAATAGAATAGTAAATATTAGTAGTTGCTAACGCAATTTTAGGACATAATTTGTGAAACTTTTTGGAGTGAAACTTCTTGCGCTAGGAGTAAAAATTCAAGGCGGTGACATACGAACTAACGAGACGCCCCTGACACACGAGGTAGTTGTAACGAAACGTGTTAACGGCTTAGAAATACGTAGTGACGCGACGTGTATTTGTGAGCAGTCCACGTGTTTATAAAAAATATTGATATTTTAATATAAATTTTGTAAAAGGGAATCAAATTATTATGTGTAAAAAATCATTTGTTACACGTATAAAACTATTTTTATTATTTTACGCGAATAAAACTGTTACACGTAAAAAACTATTTTCTACGCGTATAAAACTATTACGTGTAAAAATCTATTTGTTAGACGTAAAAACTATTTTTTTACGAGTCAAAATCTTATTGTTTCTGGTAAAAACCTTTCTTACACAAAAAAATATCTTTTACGTGTAAAAAACTATTTGTTAGTTCTGTTAAAAAGCTTTTTCACTCAGGAAAAAACACCTTTTACGCATAAAAATCTATTTTTTACGCGTAAGAAAACATTCCTTTAATTTATTATTTTTTCAACATTTCAAACTACACTTTTTCAAACATTTCCTTCAAATTTTTGAATTTAATAGAATCTTCCTAAACAGTAGATGTTCTCTATAAAAATATTTTAGATAAATACCCTAAAATGAAAAAAAATGCATACTATTTAATTTATTTTTATTGTATTATTAAATATACGTCCGCCTATAACGGGGTCTCATCTTAAGAAATCGCTAAAGACGCTACAGAAAACAAACTGATTTGTTTTCATTTGCATTTTTTGAGAGACACGCCGAACGCTACACGCTTTTGGTGGGGCCACTCCTATGTAATATTGTTATTTTGTTTTAGTCGCTAAACACGCTTCACGCTAAAAACGCAAAAAACGCTTTCCTTGTGGCCGTGGGCTAAAGCCGTGGTTTCAACCTTCATTTGCTGGACTAGAAATAATATTTGTAATTATGAATCTTTTGAAAATTACGAAACTTTCCAGTTAGTTCATTTTTAATAGAATAATCCCTAAAATCACTCTAATCGATGTTTACTCCAAACTCTTATTTATGTTCGTTTCTTTGTCGTTAGGATAAATCCGAAAGAAAAACAATTTCCGTCAAAAATTTATTTTGCCCTAAACGGGCGAGAGCAATTTAAGTTTCTAACTAGTTTAATTGAAATAATTATGGGGATAAACAGAAAAAGCGCCGAACAAACGAGCCGAACTTTAAAGATATTTACAGTAAAATATTGAAAACCGGTTAGGAAACTTTTCAGATATCGTAGGGCGGAGAGGGAAAACTTTACAGATTAGACGTATCCGGAGAAATTTTATATTTTACGTCAAGTTTTTCTCGTTAAAACTTTCTGTTTTCCTTCGGGATGAGTGAGAACTGGGGATCGTGTGATACTGGGAGATAATATTAGTTTGTTTTTGATATGTCGAGTTGGGTTAGAAGTGTACCTCAAAGATTCACACTAATGTAATGGTGCGAGTCTATATCTGAAAATTCAATAATAATAATTATAACAGATGGATTAACCCTCGAGCGGGCGTGTCAGGAATTTTGTGCCTCAATTTTACTAATTTCGTTAAAACAAAATATCCATTGGACTTAGCGCCATTAAATCCAGCGATTTTGGTTCAGTAGCAATTCTGTCGTAGTCGTCGCAACCAAACCAAACCTGGCAACTATACAATGGTTGCGGTACTCCATACCGCTACGCGCCCAGTTATGTAAGTAAAATAGTTAAAATAGTTATCATGTTATTTAATTATTTTGCTTTATTTGGTGTAATTTTAAATTGTTAATTAACTTTTTGGATTGATTTTATAAAAAAATCTGTTAAATATATTACTATGAGAGCTGGCAATGACGGGAAAACATTTTTTTTAAGAAAGCTGGCTCTTTAATATATCGTTTACTATGCTCTCTGGAACAGCATGCGGCCCGTCTGGCTGCCGGTAAACGTTGCGTTCCCTACTGCACAGTGAAAGAAGATCCTATATTTTTATTAGTCCATTAAATTCTGGTATTGAATATAAACCGAGCGAGTCTCCATAGCGCAGCGCGTAGAGGTTCCGCCTATTAAGCGAGGAGTAAACTTTTTAACGACTAAATAAAAAATAGGATCTTCTTCCGTTGCGCAGTAGCGAACGCAACGGGCATCGGCTCACATAGTGATCCAGGCGGAGGCAAGAATGGGACTCTATCGACAACAAAGTGTCTTGTCTCTGGAAAATAGGACAGAAACAGGACACTTGAAGATGCGGGAGATTCTATCACGGGATCTCTAATACAAATGAGATCGGACCAAATGACCCCTCTTTATCACTACTACAAACCATTCGAGGTGAACAAAATGGATCGAGGAATGTGGACAGATATAACATTCCTTCAGGATGGACTAACCTGGTATACAGACGGGTCACAGACCGCTGAAAGAACAGGATCTGGAGTATTTGGAGAAAAACCAAGGGTAAGTTTATCCTTTTCCTTGGGTAAACCCTCAACCGTATTTCAGGCAGAAAGTTTTCTTAGCAATTTTTCAATGTGCGAGAGAAAACAATAGAAGAGCTTATTCAGGTAAGCTCATCAATATATACTCAGACAGTCAGGCGGCACTTGGGGCGCTTATGAGCCCAAAGGCATTGTCGAGACTCGTCTGGGAATGCCTAGATGAACTGGGAGCTCTGGCTCGCAGGAACGGAATTAAACTATTCTGGGTGACGGGCCACAGCGGCATCCAAGGCAACGAAAAAGCCGATGAGCTAGCTAGGCAAGGATCATCGGCATCCTATCTTGGTCCAGAGCCAGTACTGGGAATACCCAAATGTATGGCAGGTAGTACACTAAAACTCTGGATCATGGAAAAGCAAAATGTCCACTGGAGAAACAGACAGGGGCACAGGCACAGCAAGGCTTTTATCCAAGGATCTAGCTCTAAAACCGCAAAAGAACTGCTAATGCTTAGCAGGAATAACGTGCGGATTACAACAGGCCTCTTGACAGGACACATCAAGTGTTACCTGAACAAGCTCAACCTGTATCAAAGAACCGTCTTTGCTGCAGACTCTGCGATAAAGATCCTGAAACAGCGGAGCACATAATATGTCACTGCGAGGCTCTGGATCGCAAGCGACACTTTTTATTTGGGAAAGCTAGGCTAGAACCGGAGGAACTATGCTTCCATCCTAATGGGAATAAGTTAATGCAGGGCACAGGGATAGAAGAATGGGTGCAGATATAGAAAGGGGACAAACACAATAAGCCTCACAGATTGCAGTGTTTCCGGCAGAGGACGGCCCCTTGATGTGGAAAGACAATTTAAAATAAAAGAAAAATAGGTTTCATAAGAAACGGGTTTTTATTGAGTTTTTTATAGAACAGAAAATACTCCAATATTCATGTTCCAGAACTGACAATATTAAAGTAATATAATTGGTTGCCATAATAATTCTCGTCTAGGTCTAAGTTGGTAGGATGACGTACCTTGAAGAAATCAATGTAACAAATGACAAATAAAGATCCTACAGATAACAAGATCCTACACAGCCAGAGAAATATCTCGTAGAAAACTAGTGGGCAAAGGCATCATCATTATCTTTGACAAATACAAGGCAATCGCTTTTAACCGTACTGATACGTAAGTTTCTTAAAAATAACTATAAAGTCTGCAAGGGAATGTCACCAAGCACTCATGGAAACCTTTCAAGGTAACAAGATATAATAATATGATTGAGCTGTGCCAAAAGACTCGTATAATTACAAATTAGATTAGCTAAACAGAAAACTGAATTAATTATTTTTAGACTAGCCCCCTCCAGGTTATTAGTTATTAGAAAAAATCAAAGACATTACTCTACGACATTTTATAAAACACTATGATCTAACGGACAGTTGTAGTACAAAGACAGTTTTTCTCTTGAATGCTTTGTAATTTACTAGGGGATGAGTAAGATCTGCTCAGGTGATACCGTTTTTTGATATGTGAAAATAGAAAGCGTGATATAAGATTATATAGATACGTGATATAATGATATTTTTGTACAATGACGCATTACAAATTTTATTTTGATAATTTTTCTTTGATTTGATAAAGCAGAAAATTGAATTTTGACGTTATAGGCAATCAACAATAAAAGAAGGACATTACTTTAAACAATGTCATTTCAAGCCAAATTAATAGTAATAGTCGAGAGATTAACTAAATCTCGAGACAATAATGAAAAATTTCCTCCGAGGTTTGTATACTATTTTATTTACAACCACATCAACAATTAAAAAATAGGTACAGTAGGACAGTAGTTTATTTTGAAAAAAAAATAAATATGCGAACATTTTTCGTTTTCTGTTTTGGCATTTCCATATCTATAATTACCGGTACCAGTGGTTGTTAGGGCGCAAACCTTAAACAGCAAAACAAACAACTAAGTGACAGTTTTGAATTTCTCGTTCGCTTTTTCGAATTTATTTAACATAGAAAGCCAGAATGTTGTCGGAAAGTTTTGATAATGAAGACTACTTTAATACTGGTACTTCACCAGAACTTACAGAAGCTGCAAAGAGAGCAGAAGCCAGTTTACTTCCAGAGAAAAGTAGGGGGCGATATGAAATAGCATTGAAAGTATACGAAAAATGGTGTGCCGAAAGAAATGCTAAAAATATTGCTTCGGAGACAGTCTTGATGGCATATTTTAGCGACATGGCAAGGCAAAAAACCATCTACTCTTTGGGCTACGTACAGCATGATACGGACAATACTAGAATTAAGGGAAAAAACTGACATATCAAAATAACATAAACTCGTTGCTTTTTTAAAAGCCAGAATGTAGGTTTTAAGCCAAAGAAGTGTAGCATTTTTACCAGGCAAAACTTTTCAACAAATAAATGTATTAAAAACTTCAATTATTATTGTTAATCTTCTTGTTTATTTTTTAATTAAATGAGGCGAGAAATAAGAAAAACCTAGTGAGGGAAATGGGTGAGGGAAATGGAGAGGGAAGAAATGTAGATAATTTGACACTTTCAAATTTTTTAAAAGTCAGTAATGTTAGTATTACATATGTGGTTGTAAATACAATATATTGTATTATCATTAAAATGTATTATTTTTCCTTTATATTATAAGCAATGAACATTTTTGTATAGTCGACATTGTCATTTTTTTACTTTTGTGTCTATCACTGTCTTCAAAAATGTTGAACACAATTTATTTTTATTTTACAGGCGTACATATTTACTAATTTCACCTATTTCTAAGAATATTTCTTAAAAACTTCTCAGTTTCCCAATGGAAAACTTCTCATAAGTTACCAGAATACTCCAACAGCTTCTTTTATACCAACTTCGCGCCTTCATAAAACATAATAAGCGAAGTATTTAGCAGCTTATTTTCGAAATTTTAAATTACTTAAATAAATCTCTCAATTTTAATCTCGGAAATTAAATTCAAGAAGTAAAAGTTTAGAGCTTTTTACTTAGCGGAATTAAAAAGTAGTTTAAAGATTTATGAAACAAAGTTGGCGTAGGCGCTCGTAAAACTAGAAGGCCCCGGCCGCCTCGCTCGCTATTGTTTTATGTGAGAAAGAAAATAAATATGTCGTAAACTGCTACGTTTTAAATAGATTAATTTGTAAGTTTTGGGTCTTTTCATAATGTAAGTATTAGTGTAAATGAATAAAAGTCAAAATTATAAAATTTAATAGTAGTTAGTAGAATGAATATTTAAATCAAAACTTGTATATCTTTGTTCAAATTTCCCTAAATATTTTAGACGATTCTATGTGATTGAATGAATTTCTAGAATAGTCGCAACTGAAGAATAGGCCAGGAGCGTCATCAGTGTCAGTCATAGTGACTGTATAGCGATCGCCCCTTGGTCTTGATTGCGACTGGATGGTTCGATGATCCACGAGCGCTAGCGTGATGGGAAAAACCGATTAATTTCAATAATCGAGCACTTGAATTTCAAGCAATTGCAATAATTGAGCGATCGCTCGAGCGAAATATCGCACGTATATATAAATACGATTTTTCTACCGTCGCGTCGCTTGTTGTAAGTACTCGTTAACGCCAAGCGCCAAGCAGTAAGTTGGGTGCGCAGGTGCGCAGGGCACATGTTCTTTCGGTGATAAATGGCAAGTAGCAACCGATTCGCTTGATCGCTTGATTTAATTTATTTCAAAGCATTGTCGATGTAGGTCGTAAAATTTTGTCCCTCAGATACGCAACAATACCTCTTGTTAGCAACGATTAACGTCGTATAAATTTGCTACCTGCAATGTATGTATTTGCATTAAAATTTGATTTCAATTTATTTCAATCTAGGATCGCTTGCGTTCGTCGCTCGTAACTCGTCACTTGCATCGTTCGTTCATAATCGAGCGATGTCGGTTATTTCAATAATCGAGTTCTCGAGCGAATTATCGCTTGAGTTATCCCATCACTAGTATTTTTATTCTAACGCTATAAAATAATATTACTATTTTTTCGCGGTGCATATTTCTAACATCGACGAAAATATTGATGGCGCTTCTGGCTTTTTCTTTAGCTGCGACCATTCTACAGATTTTATGAAAGAAAGTGATCAGCACGCATCATTTCTAGACTATAATTACATATTAGAGCAAATCAAATACCAACCTTACCTAAACATTTAAACAAAACTATATTTTTTCTAAATTCACAATTAAATTTACTTTCTGGCATTCTTAAGTCAAGACAAGTAATTTTTTACTTTTCTGCTTAAAAAACAAACATATTGATTCAATTATTTATTAAAACTTATAGCTAGTTTATTAACTAGCTAGGAGTAGCTATTTAGTAGTTTTGATGTTAATTTATTAATTAACATCAAAACTACTAAATGTAAAACAAATTTTTTACTGTTTGTTAATTATTTATACCATATGATAGAAAAACAACGGCGTCCAGTTGGCTTGGAAATGATGATCGATAACATTCCCCATATAAATTTACATATAAAATGACAGCGATCTTCATTTCGTAGCTATCGCTGATGCCGATTTTTTTTTCGATCATATTGTAGAATTTACTGTTGTTACATACAAGGTGATCTAGAGTTTCCAAAACGCCCTATATAATGTTATACAGTATATAGTATATAGTTTGAAATTTTGATAGCAATCTTCTTTATTATACAGGAAACAGACGCCCACATTTTAAAAATATAATATATTGTCAATATACAATTCAACCATATTTGGCAACTAAAGTTGTATGTTTTTAAATGACATGACATACATCTTTTCTTAAACTCAGTAGTTATTTCTGTCTTATTTAATTCCCATTTCAAAAATACCATCATTCTCTGTACCGAATAATTTTTAAAATATGACAATAATTTAAAAAAATTAATTTGCCAATCAAATATTGAAAATTTGTTATTATTTTTAATCGGAAGTATGGGCAACGGCCCAGCTACGTCGAAACACCGGTTCCCATTAGAACACCGAAGTTAAGCGACGTAAGGCGATGCTAGTGAATGGACGGGTGACCGGTTCGAAACTTTGCATCGTGCTGTTGTCCAAAAGGGAAAAGTGTAAAATATATTGATACACACTGCTCATTCACGCCGGTTCATCGCCGGATGAGATCGGATATCTCGTGAGTAAGAGTTAATTTAGACACTTCCTAAGTCGGTAGGCCATTGACCATGATATGGCCGAGGACCGCGGTTCGGATACCGCGTAAACAAGTAGGTCCCGTCCAGTTTAGCCATTGCAGCAGAAAGGAGACGTCAACTTGAACCTCAAAAAAAAAAAATCGGAAGTATTATATTATAGTTATCTAACAAAAAATGAAGAGAATTTAATTCTCTATATTTTAATTTCTTAGTAACAAGCTTCTAAAACCTCCAGGGACAAAGTTAGATAGCGTTAAAGTCACCCAACGCAGATTTTTGTATTTTCCAGGTGAAACCATTTTTTAGTGCCCACAGAGTGAATCAAAACCAAATCTTGTATTTTTCTCCATTAGGTACTTCAAATATAACACTCTGTATTTTGTATCAGAAATGATCAGGGTCTTGCTTACTATCTTTTTTTTATTAAGCATTCCCTTAACTCAAAATTGATCTTCACCTAGAAAATTATATTTTTTTGGAAAATATTACACATGATTTGTCTTTCTCATTTTTAGTGCCGGACGTTTGTGATTAAAATTAATCACAAAAACCAAACTAAACCAAACTAAACCAAACTAAAACCAAACCGAGTTTAAATATCTTTGATCACAAACCTGATTTAGAGCTACTTAGGAACGCTACGCCACCTTGCATACAATTTTAATGTCAAAATATTATTGCAACTTCTAGCCTCTAAAACGAAAATAAATAATACAAAAAAAATCAGAAACTAAGCTGATCAAATACATATTTAAAACTTTTGGAAAAAAAAATCAGTGTTAAATTCGCTACGTAGCCTCTGAATTATTCCGTTCTAAGTTATTTTAATAATATGTCAAATTTTACTATACAATATACAATATTCTTTTGGATAAAAAATCACATTTACTATACAATATATAATAGAAATGTGTTAAGGCTACAACCCGCAATGTTTTCGAAAATAATGACACAACTTTTAACAATAAGAAGTTAGAATAACAATGGTCTCCTGCGTAAAGAATAGAAGTTTCAATTTTGTCTTTCGGTTTTCTACTTTACAATAATTATAATGCACATTATCTCCATATTTTTGTGCATTACTACACTTTGCAATTAGTTGTATTCAAGTAATACAAACAAAGTTACCAAAAATTGAAACTATAACGACTAATTAAATGAGAAAATTTATACAGTATGTCTTTACAAGGGGAAAACTTTTTTATTGCTGACATTTTGAGAAAAATGTATACTTCATAAAGATTTCTGTTTGTTCTAAAATTTCTATGCCGTTTTAGAGAAAATTAAATAAAACAGAAAATATGGTTGACTTTTTTTCTGTGGTAATAGTATTTCGATTTTATTCTTTGATAGATATTTATTATTAATTTTGATTAACGTCATATTATTTGCTTTTGTTAAGGTCATCACATGTTCCGATAATTATTATCACCCTTTTCGTAGCATTAAACGAAATAAATTTTATGATTCTTTAACAATTTAAAACAGCAAAATATATGAGGAGTATTTTTATAAAGATTGAATTTTTCTCAAAATGTTGATAAAAAGTTTTTTTCAATTTGGCGACATAATGTATTAAAAACTCATTATAACCAGAAAAATAAACACCAACAAAACAAATCAACATTATTAGTTCCTAAAGCTTTGATTTCTTGGGTTTGTACAATATTTTAATTATACTTTGTTTGTCTGATTTGTAGAAACAAACAACTAGGAAAGATTAAAGTGAAACTCTATTCTCCATATCGCCAAGATAAACTTAAACATCAGATAATAGAGAGATTGTCGACTGAACAATATAACATTCGCACTCGGGTCTTTTAGGAACGATAATTATAATCTTGAAGTTAATTTTGAAGTTTAACTTGATATAATGGCATTTTAACAGAACATCGACGATTTTTTTGTAGACGTATCTGTTTTAAAAAACTAAAGTGGTCTCGAATAGTTGAATTTAAATATTAAAATAGTTTTTACTTTATTCTTTGTATTTTTTTTTGCTTCCGACGACGGAAAGAGATAAGCTTTCCGAAACGTTAAGAATTTTTTTGTTCGTTAGACAAATTTGTATAACTGTAAACATAACTTCTGACAAGTAGTTTCCGTTTGGGATTAACGCAGAAGTGTTTACAAAAAATAACTATTTTATATTGTAGATTTTCTTGCAGTGGCGAAATACCCATAGAGGTTTTTTGGAGAGATGAATCCGCCACATAGGTATAGACATTTTTTATAATCACTTTAAGTTTTGATTATTTATCTCTACCGGGTGCGTCTCAAAAGTGGGTCACCCCCATAACTTTGTTATTTTTTAGGCAAAAAAAAACGAGCTTTGGTAGAATTAGAATTAGAATGAGTGGGAGGGGGGTTAATCACTTCGACCTTACAGATCCATTGTGTCCCCCTTTCTTGAATCATAACTCATCATACAGTCCCAGGGCTTTGACAAAAGCCAGTATCTGGGACGGTTTTATAGAGGGTAGTTCTCCATCTCCAATATCAGTCGTACCAAAATTCATGGCACGAATGGTTGTCGTCTCGGCGCACTCAGTGATGAGGTGTACTGGTGTTTCCCCATCTTTCCCACAGAATCTGCATTCGCCGTTTCTTCTTAGTTTCAATCTACTGAGGTGTCCATTGAGGAGACAGTGTCCTGTTAAAAACCCCGTGACAATCCGAAGATTGTTCTTACTCAGAAAGATCTGTGATTTTTCTTGATCATAAGCCCTCAGAAACTTCTTCGAGTGTCCTAGACCATTGCAAGATTTCCATTCCAGGTTGCGGATGGAATCTTCCAAGTTCTTGAGTTCCGCCTTGAGTTGGTTACCACTTGGAAAGCAGAACGGTTCTGGTCCAGTTAGTGGAGTGTTCGCTCCTTTCCTAGCTAGATTATTTGCTTTTTCATTGCCTTCTATCCCTTGGTGAGCAGGCACCCAGTGCAGGAGGACTTTGTTTTCTTTGGCTAATTTATTCAGCTTCTCTATGCATTCTTTTACCAATTTCGAATTGATTGATACTGAGTTGATCGCCTTTAATGCTGCTTGACTATCAGATAAGATGGCTATTTCTTGTTTCCGATAGTTCCTATCTAAGATAAGTTGTACGCATCTCTCGATAGCGTAGATTTCTGCCTGTAGGATACTAGGGTAAGTGCCCATTGGTTCGGAGTAATTAGCTCTCGGCCCAAACACTCCGATCCCTGTTCCCGTATTGGTTTTGGAAGCATCAGTATACCAAGTTATGGTATGGTCTTTTTAACTGCTGGGCAAGCGTTTCGCTCTTCCAATCCTTCTTATTGCTCAATACTACATTGACATGTTTGTCAAAGTTGTACGTTCTTGGCATATCGTCCATTGGGAGTTGCAGAAGTGGTATTTCCTTTTTGAGGGTGTTCCAAGCCCCTGATCTGACAATTCTCCCAGTACTAATTCCGTTAGTGACCATTCTAATCATTGTCGCATTGGCATATCTACCAATGACAATGTGCAGTGGTGTTAGATCTAGAATGACCTCCATTGCTGCTGTTGGACAGGTTCTCATGGCTCCTGTGATGCACACACATGCTAGTCTCTGGACTTTGCATAGGTTTAGCCTTGCCGTCCGTTGCTCTAGTTTTGTGTACCAGGCAACTGCTCCATAAGTAATCATGGGTCTTACTATCATGGTATACATCCAGCGCAAAATGTTAGGGGAGCTTTGGTATGTTAGTATATGACATAAATTAGGATTGATTGACGTATTCAACTGTTTTCGATAGCTTTTTGTTCCACTGGAAATGACTGCAACTTTTGATTTTTAAATGGCACCCTCGGTATTTTGTACTTTGTTCGATAGAAAGTAACACTCTGAATCATATGTCAAATTTTGACGTTCTCGCTTAAAAAAATCGTATTTTAAATTTCAATCTTCAGTGCCATGGCTGTGTTAAAAACAGTAATTTTTAATGAAGAAGCCGTTGATCGAAGCCTTTGAAGATTTGATCGTCTAATGTTTTTCTTGTCTTGCCCTAGCTGGTTAAAAGATGCCGAAATTGTATATTTAATCATATTTCATCTTTTTTTAAATGGAACGAAGGTAGCTCATTAGAATATTTGAAAACGGAATTTTTTTACTAATGATTTGGTACCACATACTTGGTATTTCGAGACAAATGTTGATACATTTATGGCCATGGCACTCTAAATTAAAATTTAAAATCCTATTTTTTTAATTAAAAATATCAAAAGTTTTTTTTGTAATGAGGTGGAAAATCTTCCAAAGGTACCAGAGAGGGTCGCTGGTAATGTCAGATTTTTGCTGATTAAAAACAACCTCAGAGCATTACCTACCAGGGCTATTAGCTCTTAGATATTACTATAATTAGATTTTCTTAAATAAACTAATCGAGAAAAGTTAAGGATATTGTGTTTTAGCTGGGAAGAAAATTTTTCAGAAAAAAATTGTTATAACTATTAATACCTATGTCGTTTGTGAAAAAAAAATATTGTTTGTAAACATAAAAAATTGTACCCAAACAAATAAAAAGCATTATCATCAAAAATATACATTTAATTTTTGTTTAGAATAGAACTTGTTTGCGTGTTGTTAAGCAGCACTTTGCGATATTGTGGTTATTCTGTCATCGATAATATGAACAGACGTCATTTAACAATAGAGGAAATAAATCAAGCCATTGGGTTGGTTCTTAGTGGTGCGCGACGATCGATGTGGCTGATCGATTTAAAGTCACCTAAAGTGTAATTTCTAGCTCATGGAGAGGCGCAGGGAGGGTCGACCAAGGTCGAAAAATGTTAGGGAGGACCGAAGCTTACTGAGAGGAGCTAGGATGGATCCTGCAAGAAACTACACGTTGCTCAGTCAGGACCTTTTGGCTGCCAGCAGAGTACGTATTACCCCTCGGATGGTGTTAAATCGATTAAAAAAAAACAGGTTTACATTGCTATATGCCTATAAGACGCCCTCCGTTGACCGCGAGAGTCAAGTTGAGGTCATAAAACTCAACGTTTGCTCTGGTATAATGAAAGAGCTACTGGAATGATGAGTGGCATACTGCGATGTTCAGCGATGAAAGTCGCTTTTCTCTTTGTACTGACATACGTACAGTTCGTGTGTGGAGACTAAGAAATACAAGACTTAACGACCGATATGTTCAAGAAGGGCATCCCTTTGGAGTTAGAGGTCTAATGGAATTTTCTACGGAGGCCGAACGGAGTTGTATGTCTGTGAAGGTACAATCACCGGTGAAATTTATGCTGACGACATCATTGGAGGATCACGGACGGCGTCTTATAGGCCTATAGCAATGTAAACCTGCTTTTTTAATCGATTTAAGAACCTCCGAGGGGCAATACGTACCCTGCTGGCAGCCAAAAGGTCCTGGCTGAGCAACGTGTAGTTTCTTGCAGGATCCATCCTAGCTCCTCTCATTTCACCTCCCTAGCATTTGTCGACTTTGGTCTACCCTCCCTATGCCTTCTATGACAGATCCAGTCTCATTAAATCGGGTTTTAAGTCTAGAAATTACACTTTAGGTGACTTTAAATCGATCAGCCATATCGATCTGTCGCGCACCGCCGAGAAGCAACCCAATGGCTTGATTTGCTTCCTCTACTGTTAAATGACGTTTATACATATTATCAGTGACAGAATAACCACAATATCGCAAACTGCCGCTTAGCAACACGCAAACAAATTCTATTCTAAACGAAAATTAAATGTACATTTTTGATGATAATGCTTTTTATTCGTTTGGGCACAATTTTTTATGTTTACAAACAGTATTTTTTTAAGTAGTTTTTTAAACACAAACGACATAGCTATAACACATTTTTTCTGAAAAAATTTCTTCTTAGCGAAAACACAATATCCTTAACTTTTTTCGATCAGTTTAGATCAATACAACAAAACAATGTGTTCAGGATCTTTCATAAGCAGCAAATATATTAAAAATGATTTTAAATCTAACTATATCAAAAATATTGCAGATCTTTTGCACAGACACCCCTTCTTAACTTTGAATTCGTACAAGTTCGCATGAACATATAGTTTTTTGGTAGCTTAAATCTACTATAATATTAACAATAGTGAGAATGAAAACATGCTGGATAACGATACTTTTTGTTATAAATTCATAAAGAAAAAGAATCATAAAAATTCAAATCCAATGTAACAACCGCCCAGAAGTAATCCATCTGACCAAATAACTTTTTTTTTCTGGTAGTATGAAAGTGGATCTCTCAAAACACTTCGCAGAATACAAATGAATTTCTGTCAACTATCGACAAAAGAAAAATCTCCAGGCCAATAAGAACACTAACCCCTTTCTCTAAAGAAACGTTGGCAAATAATACTAAAAAAAGAGAATAAAGCACCAGGACCAAGAGAGAAAACAGAAGGACAGAGAAGAGACAAATATGGCCCGGGTCTTTGGCGACATAAATTCTCATCTTGGTCTAAAATGGCGGCCGGCGACGAGGCCACGGGTTTTCTCGGTGAAAAATTAAAACAGGGCGCTTTGATGAGCTTGAAAAAAAACTATTTTTAGCCGTGCGTGAGAGAGAGAGGGCGCTTCTGCTGCTACTGCTGGCTGCCCTTTATTTGCCATTCTCCATGCCCACGTATGTGTTCGGTGGCATTGTGTATTCAAGAATTGTTTTTTAGAGAAAAATAACGTTTGTTTATTTTTCGATTTGATTGTTGCGCTTGATTAACTCTCTCACTCCGTTTTTTCCTATTTAAAAATATGTCAGGGGTGATATTTGTGTAGAAAGAATCTTCCGGAATGAAATGATTCATGCTGTTATTCTATTTAACAAGAACTCTCATAAAATGCTATTTCAGTAACGTAATTAAGTGTTTTTAGCAGGTGCTATGTCTCTACACGATTAACCCTTTATAGGGCAGTACTATTTATGGATATATACCAAAATATAGCAAAATACCAAAATGAATATAATATTAAATTTAATCCTTTTACTGACATCGAATTTAAAATATCTCGGGAGGTAAAAAGTGCCAAAAGAAAGGAATTGCAGATGGACCCTCTAAATAGAAAAGAAAGCTCTAAGGCACTCAAATACGAAGAATTAAAACTGATGGTACGAAATTGTAATGAAGAATGTCCCGATGGTTTGCAAAAAAAAATATTTTTTGTATTATCCTACGAATTGGCATGGCGAGGATTAGTGGGAGGAAAATGTTTTGTTTCCTATTTTAAAGGTGATATTGATAATATATAACCCACTGGTTGCATTGAATACAACCCGATATTGGTCATAAAAATGGCATGACCTAATGGCTGGTTATAAATAGAGGTCAACCGGATATATGTCCAGTAAGGCTATTCAAAAAAAAATATGGAAAAAAGAAAATTAATTAATGTTCCAAGATTGTTTTTAACTGTAAATCCTTCCTGGAAAATAATGGGTAGGAAGGTTCAAGAACTTTCTTGTTGGGAAAATTACGATTGCTCAATGGGTATTTATCGAAGCGAAAAAATCAGGCTACGGAGAAAGTAAAAATTACTAATCATTCGCTCAGAAGAAATCCATCATATCGACACTAGCAAAGAAGGGGGTTGAGGAGAACACAATGGTCAAAATAACTGGGCACGCAAACCCGAAGTCAATTAAATCTTACCTTCAACTCGATGATGAACATCATGCAAATTTGGTACAAGAAATGAGAGACAATGAAACTGCTACAAGTTCTAATAATAATACTAATGTTTTTGTACCTACTATAAGTTCTTTTAATTTCAATTCAAATTCAGCATCTTCAAGTACCGCTAGTATTGCTTCATTTTTAAATAGATTTTTTTTAATATGTTCAAATAAATGTCTTTAAAAAATCTATGTATTTTCACTTGTATTTTCATGTTTTTCATTCGGGAAATATTCTATCGAATTACACTCGTATCAAAATTAACCTGATAACTTTACATTTAAGCATGTTGTCAATAAAAAATAGCATTCGTTTATATTCATATTTTGGAAGAGCCCTCCTTCGGAGTCGTGCTGTTATGGTAAAATATGAATATAAACTCATGTAGTTTTTAGACAACATGCATGAAAAATTATCCGTAATTTTGATGCATTTGGGTAATTACTTCCGAAAACTTATTTTTGGACTTATTTTTGTTTTGGAACACTAACAACAAATCAATAAGAAAAAATTGTCCAAAACATAAGATGAAAAATAAGCAAAGGAAAAATGTTCACTGTTAATCGCTCTGTAATTTCTGAATTACCCCCCCTCCATTAACAATATAATTTCTCTATTCATATTTAACAAAACATTTTTTTATTATTTCTTCCATTTCTGATTACATAAAGAAACTTTTTTTGTTTCAATCAAACTAGGTTTGATTGAAACAAGCAACATTTCTCAAACTCAGTCCCAACTTTTCAACAGCTATTATTTAAATCAGACAAATTTGGTCGAGGCAAACTTATTGCGTCTCACCTCGAAACTTTCCTTCCAAAATAAAAAGCACAGAGTCCAAGGAAATCTTGACAGCGTGTCCAAGATAAAACTTTACATGTCCCTGAACAAAATAGATTTGTTTCTTTCCAACATTGAAACTTTAGTTGAAAAATCACTACTTTTGTATTTTTTCTTTTGATGTATTTGGCATTTTTTTGTCTTTTATTTTGCTTCGTTCATCAATAGTCTTGCTAATTTTTAGTTATTTTTTATACAATGGTATTTTATCGTCGACCGAAAAGATTAATTCACGAGCGATTTCATCGCTCGTGAATTAATTTCGGGAGACGATAATGCAATTTTATCATCGAGTATAAAACAATATTTTTTTCCATAGCGAGTTACGTTTCAAAAATATTCAAAAAATATTATTTTAAGGAATTTATAGTTATAGTAGAAAAAATATTGTGTTGGGTTGGCGTTTTTCTATGTAATTTGACAAATAAATAAAGCTGTCTCTTTAGTTGTCTGTTCTGAGTCAATATTTTTAAATTCTCTTTCGTGTCGATTGCTGATTGAATTGGAGCCAGAAATGGCTCAAAACGAAATAAGTAAATTACCAACAGATATTCAGGCTGAGGTGACAAACGCCATATCGAAACTACTTCCATATAAATCCCGAATAACTTATGAAAAGGAATATAAAAATGTTCAAAAATGGAAGCAATTAAAAATGTGCTAGAAGAAATAAAGCTTCTAACCTATCCTCGCTGTTAAAGTATCATTTAATCTACCTTTGCGGTTAAAGTACTATTTTATCTACTATTTTTTATAGATATAAGGCAATTTTAACAGTTGCTATGGAAAAAAATAAATTTATTATTCTATAAAAATTAACACTAAATGAAGAGTCCAGGGGAAAAACTTGATAAGCGCCAATTTCTTAATTTTAGAATTTTACAATATTATAGTGGGTCAACTGATCCCTACAAAATGTATATACTCTGCAGGGCAATAAGTTGTTAAATCCTATGATATATGCCTAGTAAAAATATAGAATACTCGGAAAGAACCTGATAGCCGCCAACCATCCAGTGCTCTACTGCAAAATTATTAAAATGGCGCTTATCATGTTTTCCACCGGAGCCTTTAAATTGTAAGACACTATTACTTGATTTTACTTTTTTGCGAAATAGAAATCCTTTTTTATATTTGTGATATTTTCACTAAGCCTAATTAAGGATGTCACAATTATCCAGGCGGAACTAAAGTAGTCCATTATTAATAAGACAGCCAAGACCATTTAGTGGCCATTTTCGCAGGCAGCCAAGCAGCGCTAAATGCATCAGTACCAAATCCAGACTAGTGTGGGATGCACACATGCTCTGAACACACACAAGGCTTTAAAACCGCGCTTCTCACAGGCAAGGTCGTTGTATTTACTATTGAAAATTTGAGTATTTTCTTGAATATAAATATATTTTTGGGATTTTGGTTCTAGGTATTGTTGGTTTAATTTGAAATTATACCATTTTAGTTAACGTTTAGCCAATTTTTATTTTAGGCATCATCAGAATCTAGCTAGCATCGATTTCGGGAACTAACATATATTAAGTGGCAGTTTAATATGTTTAACATATTATATTATTTATATTAATATATGTCTATGTCTAAAACTTACGACAAAAGTGATAACAACCAAAATTAACGACTTAACATGGTTAGCCGATGAACAGTAAGGTTTCAGATCGGGCAGATCATGCACAGACGCGGTTTTTGTCATAAGATAGATAACAGAAAAATCAATCGAATATAACAAACCAGCGAATATGTGTTTTATTGATTTAGAAAAAGCGTTGGACCGTGTGCAGCTTCTTTAGAATAGGCAAGAGACGTTGTACACCTTCTTTACAATAGGCAAATCCTACACAACCTCGTTAAAACCATACAAAACATATATGAAGCGAACCAAATTCAAGCCAAAATTAACGGGGTCCTGACCGAACCAATAAATGTAGGCCATGGTATCCGATGAGGTGACTCCCTGAGCCCTCTTCTTTTCAACATCATTATGGACGAAATAATAGGAAATGTACGTTTACTGAAGGGATACAGTATGGGCGACCAGGAAATTACTATTCTATGTTATGCCCACGACGCCGTATTGGTAGCTGAAAATGAGGACGATCTACAGCGCTTATTACATCGATATAATTGCACTGCCAAATCACCTAGTATGATAATATTGACCCAGAAAACTAAATGCATGACGACGTCAAAAGTACCACTAAGATGCAAACTGGAAGTCGCGGGCAATGTTATCCAGCAAGAGATACAGTTTAAGTATCTACGCATAGAAATCTCAGGATATGGTGATGTAGAAGCGGAGGTGCGAGAACGGACAACGAAGGCAACCAGAATAGCAGGATGCCTGAATGACACAATATGGCGAAAATAAAAACATTGAGGTGGAAACTAAAGCGAGAATTTACAAGGCAACGGTACGACCAATAATAACATACACTGCAGAAACTCAACCTGATACAGCGAAAACTAAACAACTACTAGAGACAACCGAAATGACAGTATTACGCAGAATAGCTGGAAAGACGCTTCTGGACAGGGAGAGAAATGCAAGCATAAGAAGAGCGTGCAAGGTGGAAAATGTAAATGAGTGGGTACTCAGCAGAAAGGAAAAATGGAACGACCATATCAGCAGAATGGACAACAGAAGGATAGTGAGAGTTGCACGCGACAAATCACAGCTAGGTTGCAGAAGTTTAGGACGTCCACGGAAACGATGGAACTTGTCAGTCTGACCGGTAGAGACGACGAAACCAAACAGGCGATTCGCCTAGTATGAAGAAGGAAGGAGAAGAAGATATATGTCTAACATATACTAAATGATGAAAAGAATAAAGATATTAACTTAATAGCCATTACTTATTAATCTGTGTTTATTACTTTGTATCTGGGTTATCATATTTTAACCGCTGCTGTTTGGCGAGTGTGTAAAATCTTAAAAAAATCGTTTTTTCGCAGATATCGCAATCTTCAAGTCTTTTTAAAAAATTTTTTTTTGAAACTTGGCAGTGGGATTTATATCAGTAAGGAGCTAATTTATCTCCAGAAATGAAAATAAGAAATATAAATAATACAGTCATGTCAGTGGTAGGGAGAGAAAAATATTGTCACAGGAAATGTCGATGAAACTGTTCTCCATAGACTAATGTCACGTACTAGAGGTAGATTGGACACTAATAAAAAGCAAATAAGTCCGTCATTTAGAGCGACCTGGTGATCTGGAAGAAACTAATGGAGAGTTTTGGCATAACATAATTTTAGCGTTCCTTTGCATAAGTAAAAAAAATATATCTGTTAATAATAGTGCTAACTAAAACGGTAACGTTATTCACAAGCGCAAAATTATTCCTTGTGAAATATAAAATAATAAATATAGACTTGTTCACTACATTTTATGTTTTATTAGATTATTAGAAGTGTAACATATTCAAAAATAAAAATAAAATTATGAATACATTTTAAACACCAGTAATAGAGCACATATAGCCTATATTTTTTATTTAACAAATAAATTAAAATATACCTAGTAAAAATATTATAGACTACTAATTAACTGTAACTAAAAATACTCTATTACTAACTATGTACTTATTTATTTATGGTTAAACTATATTTTTTTATTTCCTTCATAAATGTATTAGTTCTAAAATGTCTTCATAAAAAAGTTTAGTAAATAACACGAAAATGATGATCGAAATATTTAAATGCACAAATTAATAAAAACACAAAGCACCGAACTTTCCGACAAATCAGGAATATTTGAATTAATAATTATTTAAAAATTATTTTTTCCATAGCAACTGTTAAAATTGCCTTACATCCATCAAAAATAGTAGATAAAATAGTACTTTAACCGCAAGGGTAGATTAAATGATACTTTAACAGCGAGGATACGTTAAAAACTTAATTTTTTTTCGCATGTTTTTAATTGCTTCCATTTTTGACAATTTTTGTATTCCTTTTCATAAATTATTCGTGATTTAAATGGAAGTAGTTTGGATATGGCGTTTGTCGCCTCAGCCTCAATATCTGTTGGTAATTTACTTATTTCGTTTTGAGCCATTTCTGGCTCCAATTCAATCAGCAAACGACACGAAAAAGAGAATTAAAAAATATTACTACTCAAAACTGACAACTAAAGAGACAGCTTTATTTATTTGTCAAATTACATAGAAACCAATGCCAACCCAGCACAACATTTTTTCTACTCGTAATAAATTCCTTGAAATAATAATTTCTGAATATTTTTTAAAACGTAACTCGCTATGGAAATAAATATTGTTTTATACACGATAAAATTATTGTATTATCGTCTCCCGAAATTCATTCTTTTCGGTCAACTTATACAGGAAATATTAATGCAGGAAATGGTATTTTATCGTCTTTTATAAAAAATAAATAAAAAATAACTTGACGGATCACCAATGTTTTGACAACTAGACCAAAACTAGACCACAGATGGTAGTAAACATAGAGGCTGTCATGTCATATTCATATTGAAATTAGAAACCTGTACTTTAATGTCTTTTGTGCCGTCTGGTGATGCGGAAGAAACTAAATTTGTAGTTCCATAAAATCATATACTATTGAGTGTCTAGGGCCTGCTGTTCTCTTGTAATTTTTTTTATATGTGACATTAATGATGTAAATAAATTATTAGGGTAGTTAGATGAGTACCCATTTTCATTTTATATTATTACTTAAAATATCTATTGTATTTCATGATTGTAACTTGTAAAGTAGAGTGAATTATATGGCATTAATTCCAGTTAATAACGTCGCAAGTGAGTTATGGCTCTATTTATGGTTAGCGTAACCAAGACGACGCGACATAAGCTTATATATATTCAGTAAGAAATTAATGATAATATTAATATTCTGTTATACTGTGTTTTTTTTCTCAGGTAAAATTTCGACAGACAATGACAGAAGAAAAGCAGATGACTTCCCATACCAATCTACTTATTTTACATTTTACTAACAAAAGTTTCTAATATTTTTTAAGTTAACTATGGATGGGTTTAAATATAAATCCGTCATGCGTCGTTTCTTGTTGTTTTTAACCAGTCTTAATGGTTTATTTCAAAAATGACAGATGATATTTCAATTCTATTAGTTTGACGGAACGATGAACGACGAACAGACGCCGATGCTTATGAACTCGCCTTTAGATTTTTGAGGGTTGTCAAAGTCTTGCCAAATTATAGGTTATAATTTTGTGTCAACTTATGTCAAATACCCTGTGTTTTAGAAGATGATGCATTTGGATTCGCGTTATTTACGTGTTTTGTGTCTTTTGAAGTCAAGTGGAGGAAAAAGCGAGGGAAAATTAACCGTAGACCCAGAGCACAGTTTATAGTTAATACTAGCTGCTTATACACCAATAAAGTTACCATCAATAAAGTTTGTATACCATCTCGTCGTAGATAAGTGAATCTCGTATATGGTACAAGGATCGTACTAAACATATACTAAAACTGGAGTAGCTGTAAAATATCGACATCACACGATAGGTATATAATATAATGGATTTTAGTACTGCAGAAAAATAATGTCAAAAGTACTGGTTAAAAAAAATTAAGATTAAAGTTAATGAATCAACTTTTAAGGTATAAAATTTGGTAAGTGTTATTATTAATAAAATAGTTTGTTTTATTTATGTTGTTTTATTTATTCCTGTGGAATATCACAAATTTGTATTTGTATATAAGTTATATTGATAAATATAATAATAAATGCGGGAAGTTTCTTGAAGATTGAAAGTAAGAAATAGTTCTTTTTATATTTTTTTTTGGTATGTAGTGTTTTGTTCTTGTTTGTTTTGTATTAACACATACCATTTTTTTAAATTAAATAACTCGATTACATTTTTTCAGTTTTATACAGTTTTTTTTCAGAATATTTTGAAGCAATCACTTGTCAGTCAAATTTTAAATATATTAATTTCCTGCTATGCATTCCAGTTGTACCAACTTATTTCTTTGTAAAATAAAATAAACAATTTGAAATTAAAATGACAGATATATCTATCACTGTCAAGGATCTTGTCGTTGGACAGACTATATTATATTCTAAAAAATACAATACATTCCTATGACAAAAATAAAATTGAAATAATTCTTTTAGTTTCAAGATATTTATCGTTCACTGTCAGACCTCGAGTTTCACAATAACAAAAATAGATCTTTTTCACATTTTTTTAGTATTAGAATATAAATTAGACTATTAGAAGTTAGGTATTTTTCCTCTTTTGATTTACTCTTGTTAGAATTATTGTTTGTGCATGTTCCTACTAGTGTCTGTAGAGGGCGCTCGGTGCGCTGCGGTACTGCGCAGTTCGAACCCGTCGACTGACGCACTCGTAGCAGCACACGTAGGCTAAACATCACTTGAACAGGATGCGGCGGAAGGCGCGACGGAAGTCCTTGTTAAAGATGGTGTAGATGACGGGGTTCAGCGCGGAATTCATGTACCTGAAAACGACAGAAATCAAACGTTACATTTAACCTCCCAGAATTCGCGTCGGGTATTTCAAGACCCCGTACGAAATTTTGTAATCGCAAAACAATTTCCGATGCACGTGATCAACTTTGAGTGAAAAGCGATGGCGAAAGCGCTGCCAGATTGTGATGGATTTATGAGATGAAATTTAATTTAAAATTGACAAACAATATATGTATTTATTATATCATTTTTAAAGATTTTTACGGTTTATTTTTAATTTAACAATTACTAATAGTTTAGTATTTAATTGATTTATTTTTTTTATAGCTTATTTTACTTATTACATATTAGCAAAAACTAGTCCATTATAAAGATTATTCTAAGCGTTATTATGGGTTATTTATTTATTTATTGATGAAAGTGGTATAATGTGCTTATCTAACAAAATTACTTCTCTAACTGCAGTCAAGGGTAAAAAGGATTTGTCACGTTTTCGTTCAAAATACTTTATCAGGAAAGTTACAAGCTCTTTGCTTCGACTATTTAAGTGTTTCGGCATATTTTCAACGCACAATTTCAAGAAATGCAATACAAAAACTCGAAAATTTAGTTCTTAAAAGAACTCTTTGTGCTTAAAAGTACAATTTTTAAAAAATACTATGAAAATCGGCAAAAAACGAGAATTACTCCCAAAAATTCAACTGAGGATGTATTTCAGGAAAATAATTTTAACTTCTATAGGGTGGCCCAAAAAAGTGTGAGGGGATCGGGATAATTTTTTTAAATGAAACACCTTGTATATTATTTTCTTATTATATGGAGAGATAAAATATAAACATCTTTTGTATTTAAGTATTTCAAAATTTTTACGCAGTATTATATCCTATGACTCTTTCAACGGTAAAATACGAGAGAAAAATCATTGGGTGGCATTGATAAAAATTTACTGTGAAAAAAGCCATATAAAATATAAAACAGCGAATATCTTCGAAACCGTTAAAAATTTTGAAATATTCTAAATACAAAAAATGTTCATTTTTTAATTGTCCATCTATTGAAAAACAAATACACGGTGTTTCGTTAAAAAAAACGTAGAAAAATTATTTTATATTTTAGAAAATTTGGCGTAGAATTTTGAACATCCGAACTACGATTACCATATTTATAGCAAAGTAAGTACAGACCCTCTAAAGCCAATGACTAAAATAGTTTTGATTTCAGGACAGTTCTTTTATTTTTAATAATTTTTTCAAGCAAGTCTGAAAAATATATTTTTTTTATTTATTTATTAATATCTCTGAAACTATATTATGTAAAGTGATCTGATAGAAAGCCAAAATTTCAATAATATAGAGGGTGTTCCATTTAAAAAAATAATCTCAATCCACTCACACTTTTTTGAGCCACTATAGAAGCTAAAATATTTTCCTAAAATACATTCTAGAACATACTTTAGGTTTGCACTTAAACAAAATTCCCAAGATTTTGATTCTAGGAGCTACAGATGCCCGATGCCTGACCCCTATTGCCTGACCCTGTATAGTAATAAATCTTTATATTTAACAAATTTAAAACTAAATTTAAAAATTAGGAAAAGTGGGTTATGATATACAGGGTGGGCTACTGAAAACTTACAATGACTATAATTTTTAAACAAAAAAAGATATCAAAAAAATAAAAAATACCGCTTCTATGATATCGAAGGGGAATACATATGACGTATTTTTTGAACCGCCTCGACCTACCTCTTAAGCGGCACCCCTACTCACTCGAAAATCTTAAATGGCAACACCCCACTTGTGGCACCTTTTTGGAAAGCCCATGAAAAATGCTAAACGATTATTATAACGTTTTTAGGGTGAAATTGAAAAACTACCCCTTACACGAAAAATTAGGTGGACATTAATAAAAAAAGTAATTTTTTCAGCATAAGTTACAATTTTGGACCCAGCTAAATTAGGCAAATAAGGCATTTTTTAAACCACCCCGACGCACCCCTAGGTGCCATCCCCTCACTTCTAGTCTCATCAATGCCATTTTTAAACCATTGCCATTTTAAAGCTAAAAATAAAAAATGTAGATAATAAAAAAGGCAACACTAAGATGTTTTACTAATCGTTCAGTCTAATTTTGCGATAACGCAAATTCTTCCTTATCATCTATTTGTTTACTTTCAATAAACAGGAATCTTAAAACGGCATATCTTTGCGTTTTTGCACTGTCTTCTATCGATTTTCAATCGTTTGCAAATTTGGTGGTATTTTGAACGTTTATTTGATTCGCTTATTTGAAAGAAAAATGGTTTATACTGTGGAAGAAAGAATTCAAATAGTTTTTCTTTATGGTGCTGAAGGTATGTGTTATTTGAGAACGGCCCGTGCTTTCAATGAGAGAAATCCGGACAAAAACGTAAGTCACGTTTATGTTAGAGATTTGATTTTAAAGTTTCAAGAAACTGGGTCGGTCAAAAATAAAAAAAGGATAGGGCCCAGGGTACTGAATGAAGAAATGCAGATGGAAGTTATTGGTCAAGTATCGGTCAATCCAAAAGCATCCACACGCCAGTTGGCATCAATCACAGGTATACCTCGAACATCTGTCAGGAGAGTATTGAAAATGCACAAATTCCATCCCTACAAAATGAAGATTCTACAGGAACTTGGCGACGACGATCCAGATAGAAGGATTCAGTTCTGTGAACTAATGACGGAGGAAATTCGAAGGGAACCTTCACCCGCTAAAAATATTTGTTTTAGTGATGAATGCTCATTTTTTTTTAAACGGAATTGTGAATAAACAGAACTGCAGATACTTGAGCGATGAGAATCCGCATATTGTTGTTGAAGGACACACCCAACATCCCCAAAAGCTCAATGTTTGGTGCGGAATACTAGGCGATAAAATTATAGGTCCATTTTTCATCGACGGAAATTTGACTGGTGATTTGGTTGAACAATTTGATAGAGCCAGCCATTGTAAATGAGGTTGAAAATCAAAAAGATTTGGAAGGAAATTTAATTCTTAATGAAGACCTCATACACTTTCATCAAGATGGAGCCCCTCCGCATTATTCTATTGTCACAAGGCGGTGGTTGGATAGATATTATCCACGGCAATGGATTGGTAGAAGGGGTCGCGTGGGGGTCGAGTGGCCGCCAAGGTCACCTGATCTCACTCCTTAAGACTTTTTCTTGTGGGGTTACACTAAATCCATAGTCTACAAGACAAAACCAGGTTTGTTGCAAGAATTGCGGCAGAGGATAACTGAAGCATGTCGAAATATTCCGAGAGAGAATTTCCAAAATGTGAGAGAAGAATTTGAAAGTCGTTTGTATATTTTATGGAACAAAATGGCTGTCATTTTGAGCAATTGTTAAAATAAATTATCATTTTAAATTTCTTTCAAATTGTCACACTTACATTTCTTATCACTACTTACCAGGAATTGTTGAAAGAAGACAGAAGTTGAAATCTGTATGACCATCGTTTAGCAATTTCAATTAGCTTTCCAAAGAAGTGTCACAAGTGGGATATCGCTATCTTGAGATTAGAAGTGAGTGGGTGGGACCTAGGGGTGGGTCGGGGTGGTTTGAAAAATACCTCATTTGCCTCATTATGTCATATGTATTCCCCCTCGATATTATAGAAACGGTATTTTTTATTTTTTTGATATCTTTTTTGGTTTAAGAATTATAGCCATTGTAAATTTTCAGTAGCCCACCCTGTATAGTTTGTTGCTTGTTTACACAAGCTGGGAAGAATGCACACTAAGCAATTTGTACCACACCGGTATAAAAATGTAATTTTTTTTTCCGAAAGGATATTTTATACGATTCTCAGAAGAAAGGTGTCCTATATAAAAATTCGATTTTTCTGTGTCCAACTGGTCCACCATCAACAATCATACAGCAAGGTACTAAATTAAAAATATATAAGAAAAAAAGAAATGTGTCTCATTAATTTACAAATTATGAAAAACCAACAATACTCACCCTAACCAGAAGGCTGTGGAAAACGCAATAGGCGGTATCCAATAGGCCAGTCTAAGTATGTACATGAAGAAGAACGGCAACCAACATGCGATAAACGAGCCCATAATCAGTCCCAGTATGAGCGTCGCCCGCTTCTCCTTCTTTCTCGCTATCCGCCGTTTTTCCCTTTCGGGGTCGCGCGGTTTCTGCACCCGCGGCACCACGTGTTCCACCACCGCTTTCACCTCACCGTCGCCGCCCTTGGGCGACTTTTTGCCGCCCGCGCCGTCAGTCCGGCGGTTTTTGGCGGCGGCCGCGTGCTTCGCCCGCCCGAAGATCGGCTTGCAGAGGCGTAGCTTGAGCGGTTTGACGGCGGTGCACTGGGCCACCACGCCGCTGTCCGAGCTGCTCGGGTCGAACTCGCTCACCATATCGGTGTCGATGCCCATGGAGGGTTGGCGAGCGCGCGCCAGGGCGGCCGCTTGCTGTTGGAGCTCGCCGTTGACGGAGAGCGTGGAGCCGCGGAATTGGCAGGCGGCCAGGGTGTTGCCGCTGCGGGCGGCTGGGGCGGAGATCACCTGGAAAATGGAAAGATAATAATATCTTTTAATGGCATATTTTCACAAGCGTTTATTCATACCCGTCACAATTCTTCGATTCTCGGACGGCAAAATCATACTTAAAAAAAATTACGAAAAAAAGTTAATACTATAGGCTTGGTGCATTCTCCGTCGGTGCTGCCACCGCCCGGGAATATCGTAAATAACGAACACATACAAATACATGGGTTTAAATGGCAAAAAAAATAGTATATATAACAAAAAAATAAAAATGTAAATAATTTGATAGCTTCAGAAGGTCTAACTTGCATTATAGTTTATTATTCCAGTTAAAAAAAAATAGATCAGTTCAACTACGTTAGTGGAGCATAATTGGAGCTATTTCGCCTATAACAAAATTTTTTAAAGGTACATTATTATAATTTTAGAAGATGTTCATAAAACATTTAATCACTAGTTGATTAAAAAAGTATACCATTAATATTGCAAATTATATTTCATTCTGTCATAGTATATGTCTATTTAATTTTTTGATTATGTAACGCGCACTTTGTTTACTCACTTGTTTTGTCGAACTGCTTCAATTCATTTTTACTATTGATCAAATCGGTGTAAGAAATTATGAAGCTGTAAAATATTGTTTCGGGAGAGTTGAATATCCGGAAAAGTTGAGTTATTGAATGTTATTGCACCCAACAACGCCCTAATTACGCTCTTCTTTACGTGTTAACATTTTTTTGGGCAATTTTATTAACATTTGAAATTGCACAACACAACAAGACGCCTAGTTCGATTTTTTTTTCACTTATTTTTTACTACCCGAAACAGCGTTACATCACACAAACCTCGTACCTGAGTGTTTTATAATCTCAATAAATGCCCTAGCAAAAAAATAAAATACTTAAATATTATGACAAAACCCCGATTTCAATATTATTTTAATGTAATCGACTAGACGGCGCGGCGGCGGCGCGGCGTCGTGAACTATGTGTTGATCATTTCTGACTTCTGCCGTAGAGTGCGCTGCGGTCGGAATTTGTTGAAATCAACCGAAATGCACCAAGCCTATATCAATTAAAACCGTCAATTTATGACGCACTGAAAATAAAGGAAGTAGCCTAGAACAATAAAATAATTAGTTGCACGAATAAGATTTGATTGCTTTCGTTTAAATTTTTTTTATCATTCTTGTTTTTTTTTAATTTTTATATGATTTTGCCTTGACATACGATGCGCGAACATTGAAGACAAATTATAAAAGGGAACCAATAAGGGAATTCCCTGAGATTTTTACCTCGGAATTTAATTACTTTGAATGTATTAGTATGAAACGTTCTGTATTGTGTTAAATAGATAAAATACTAAAATATTTACGCATTTTTTCTTGTTGCTTCTAATTTTTTATTTTAGTATTTTTTTGTAAATTAGTGAAGTTTTTTCTTTTTAGCTGATTTTTTTTTCAATTGTTTTTTCAAGTATATTTATTCAAGTAAACGAATCCAATGCATAAGCTATACCTATTCTACTCATATTCTCATTATTAAAGTTTTGATTGATATCGAATTATACCGGGTGGCGCCTCTCATACGATGTTGTGTCTCCAAGGACAACGACAATAATTTGTATTGAAATAAAATTTTGTGTGCTTTGTAAGTTAATTTAAAGCATTTTCTAAAATTATATAGAATTCCACAACCCTGTAGTTACCCTCCCCAAATAAGTTACACATTAAAGTTGCGTTTCTTTTGTAATGGTAAATTAACACCCCATATATTAATAGGTTCTCGGATTCTAAGAAAGAAAATAAAGGTGAGTTTCATTAGAAAAACAAATTCCTAAAATGTATAGCTTTTGACATATTAGACACTTCCTAAAAATGAAGAAAACAAATGTAAAAAAGCTCACTAAATTGAAAATTACACTGTATAGCTTATATGTAATTAAAATAACCATTACGTTAACCAGTGCGTTAAAACTAAAATAAAAAAAGTTTTAAATAATTATTTTAAAGTAGATATAAAGAATTTGCTGTTTAAAAATTTAGGGGATTTTTCTTATCTTATATAATTAGGGAACTGTTATTAGGCAGTAATTCTTAATCTAAAGTTTAATTTTATCAGTTCAGATCAAACAGTCATACGAGACGGTCGTGCTTTCGTTTCGTTTGTGGACCGCCGGTATTGAACGTTTGTTTTGTTTTGTTTTGTTTGGATTTGTCGTGTGTTGTTATTCGGTCTTGACCCGACCCAGTTCAGTTCGCTAGTTTTCGCTGAACGTGCGTTTCTGCTTTATTTTATATAATTATTTTTATATAGATATTTTTTTAAACGTGACCTAGCTTCGTTGACATTGACACTGTTTTTATTATTGAACTATACTGTCGTGTTTAATTTAATATTTTCCGATTTTGCTGTTCCTTTACACTTCCAAATGGCAGATTTTAAGTGTGATTCGTGCCAAAAAACCATCTCGGAAAAGGACAAATATAGACTTCGTTGTAGTGGGGAGTGCCGCCGCAATGTTTGTGATTCTCCCACGATGAAGTATCTCCATGACAAAGTTTCACAGCTTCAGAAATCACAGATCCCTCTAGAAACTGTTGAAGGTCTGGGAACCTGTTTAAAAAGGAACAACGACCTGCTTCCAGTCATAACTGAAATCTATGACATATTGAGTTATCATGACTCCAAATGGAAGTCTTTATACAAAAAAATGGATGATATTCACTGCCACCACTCCAAAATTTCGGAAAATGGTCAACAATCTTTATTTCATTCGATCAGTGAAATAAAACAAGAAATACTCAACCTATCATCCATTTTTATGGACTTTCAGGATGAGTCTGTTAGGGTCCAGGTTCATGACTCTTCAAAGGTAGATCTTTTGAAGGAAGTCAGTGAGCTGCGTAGGAGCGTAAATCAGATGGCAACCACAATAGAAAAGTTTGCTGCCCAAGGCAAGCAAAATAATAGGAGTAGCCCACCAGCAATAAAAAAGTCAACTTCGACTCAGACAGATTGCCAAGCCTCAGTGGGTGTCACTTCTTCTAAAGTCAGTACTCCCCCACCTCACAAACCCTCCATTAGAAAAGCCTGGCATTATGTCGTTGTGTCCAATATCCCATCTCCCTTTACGGCAAACCAACTGGCTCACTATATCAAGGATAAACTTGGAACTTCGGACTTTATTCGTTGCTTTCCTATGCTTAATAGTGAGGACAGTTCACTCTCAAAATTCAAAGTTGGAGTGCAGAATATAAGGCACCTAGAGCGGCTGCTTGATATAAGTATGTGGCCCCCAGGAATTGAAGTAGTCAATAGCAATGTCCAACCATCTTTGACTCCCTCGGAGGTATCGCCGCAAAAATCAAGATCTTCTGCCATGGGATTTCAACAGCCTAAGATTTCCACTTTGGAGAAACGAAGCCTTCCACAATCTTCCAATTTACCTACAGATCTAGCCAAGGAGGTCAAATACGTTAAAATTGGTTCAGACAGGGAGGCTATAGCTGCGAGTAAGTCCTTTGGGCAGCAGGAGGCGAAAAATATTATCAATAAGCATCCAAGGGAAGGTGAGGTGCTGAGTTTGGACCCAATGACTCCACCTATTGTGCGGTTATCGCGTGAATCGGACACGGCCAATGGACGTTATTTGTTGGCGAGACTAAGGGACCCTTCGATATTGAAAGCTGTCAGGCTATTCCTTGCGTACCTCCATGACCAACCCCCCAGTGCGTGTTTTGAGGGACACACCAACACCAGCATCAAGTTGGCGCTAGCATCGGAAGGTCTCCCATGCGACATGGACTCCCTGCGCAAGTTGTTTTATCGCTTCCACGACGCGTATGGCATTGGCGTGGCTGAGGTTGAGGCAGATCTCTCCGCCTTCAGGACCTTTTTCTCATCAGAGAAGCTATTTCACCTTCAGAAGTCTAGGGAAAGCCACAGCAAGTATTTTTCCAGTGGCTCTCCATCTAAAAATAAAAATTTTTAATTCATTTGACGCGAACAGAGGATCAAGCACCCTCTGATAAATCGGACGATAGCAAGCTAGGTATTTTTCTTATCAATGTTCAGTCCTTAAGACACAAAACAGATGAATTATTTCTTTTATTGGAACAGCTCAAATTTCCTGAAATCATTGCCATAACGGAACATTGGTTAAATACCGATGAGCCCGTGTTTGTGAAAAATTACACAACAATAGCTAGATTTAATAGAAGTAATTTATCTCATGGAGGTACTATGATAATGTCTACCAACAAAAACCTTACGGCAATAACAAAATTTGATCACTTATTAGCCGAGAAAATGTTTGAATTTTCTATCATCTACCACATTGCTTATGACCTCTATATTGTTTGTATTTATAGAACACCTGACGCAGATATGCATATGTTCTTTCAGAAATTACTGAGTTTGCTAGAGTCCCTGCCTGTGAATAGCAGGTTGATCTTGTGTGGTGACCTTAATATTGACTTCTCCAGTGTGTGTGATGCTCGGGAATCTCTCCAGTCTATCTTCGAGACTTTTGGTGTAGTAATGCATGTTAATGCACCAACAAGAATCACTAGAACTTGTTCTAGTACTATAGACTATGTCGTGTCATCCTTTGATCCAGAATTGGTTGACTGTACTGTGTTGAACTCAGGCTTCTCTGATCATGAAGGAGTATTAACAAAATTCCATAAAATCCGAGAGTAGAAACACTTTCGTAAATTAGGACGTATTTTTTCGGAAAAAACTTTATAAATTTTAAGCAGCTTTGTCTAACAACAGATTGGCATGTCATCTCTGGTGATGTAGACACTGAATTTTCCCAGATTTACACAAACATTATCTGGTCTGGCATCCAAAGCCTTTCCTCTCAGGCCTGTCAAATTAAAACATCATAAACCCTGGACTACTAAGGGCCTACGTACATCTGCAAAAACATGCGCTCTTTATCTCACCTAAAAAATTTCGGATAGTGTCTTCTTTTCACGAGTACGTGAAACTTTACAGGAAAAAATTCTACCATAAGACTATAAAAGCCGCCAAGGACATCTATTAATAGGAGGTTGACTGAGTCCGGTAATATTGCCAAAGAAACATGGTCGATTGTGAATGACTTGAGGAGTAAGGTTTCTTCGTCCAACATAACCTCAACTTCACTCTGAGGACCTAAACAATTACTTTGTAAATGTGGCGAAGAATACAGCGAATACTTCACCCTCCCTTGATCCCTATCATTTCTCTCTGACTATAATGTTAATTTGCACAGTTTCTTCCTTACGCCTGTGGGTTGGCAGAGCTTCGCAATACATTAAATGATATTAAAATAAATCTTCAAAGTAGGGACTGACGGACTTATTTCCTTAAAATGTTCTTAGTATACGGAATGTACATTAAACCATCTTTCAGCCTTAATTAATATGTCATTTGAAGATGGTGCTTTTTCCAAATTGCCTTGGTCGGCGATAATTATCTTTGCATAAAAGAGGTGATAAAGAGCAAGCTTCCAACTATCGTCCAATTGCACTCCTTCCCAATGTTACTGAAGATCATGGAGAGACTGGTTAAAAAAGAGGCTTGTATCATTTCTTCTAAAAATACAAAATACTCACCCCTTTCAGTTTGGGTTCTGAGTAACAAATGTACAAATGACGCTATGTTTTCGTTGCTTCAATGTATACTCCAGTCTGATCAACCGTCTCGTTACAGCAACAATTTTCTGTGATTGAAAGCTTTGATTGTGTTAATCATAACATCCTAACTAACAAATTGCAGCATGGTATCAGGGCTCTCCTCATATCCCACTAACAACAGAAACGGTGTGAGTGGCTGATAAAGACCGTGTCTCTTGCAAGTCAATAGAATGCGGAGTGTCCTCAGGGCTCAGTGCTAGTCCTATTTTTGTTTCTGTTGTTTATCAACGATATTGCTAGTCTGGACATCAGTGGTAAAATCTGTCTCTTCGCGGATGATACCTTGTTTCACATGGAGCAGCCCGGACACCACGGCACTTCATAGAACAATTTCCAGTGACTTAATTAACATAAAAAACATGGTGCGATTCTAATTATCTGTGTCTCAACGTCTCTAAAACTAAAGTCTTATCATATAAAAGCATGTTGCTACCTTTTCAACTTGATAATACCACCATTGACGTCGTTGATTCTGTGAAATTTTTAGGCCTTGCTGTGGACAACTATTTAAAATGGGATTTGCACATCGATGCTTTAGCTAAAATTAAGTTTCTTGCCTGTTTCCTGCACTTAGATCGTTGTTAATGTGCTTTAATTTGTCAACATCTAGGACAGTCTATTATGCTCCATTTTGAGTCGTCTCCGATACGCACTTCCATTCTCAGTGTTGTGCGACTCAATTTGAGCTGCATCTTCAAATTACAAAAGAGAGCTAAAGATATTCACTGAGGCTAAACCAGTCGTGCTCACTGCCGGGACTTTGTTTAAAAGATATAAAATATTAACTCTTTCCTTCTATTCATACTGAATCCGTCTGCCTAGTTCGCAAGCACGTATCGAGTATTTCTAGGGCCAGTTCATGGCTATCCAATTAGGAACGCAGAGCATAACATGTATCTGCCAACCCCTCACTCTGAGTTAGTAAAAAGAGTTCCATATTGTACAATGCAAAAAAATACAATCATTCGCCATCTGAAATTAATTCATTTCTATCCTTTCCTGCATTTCGCAAGAGCTTTGAGATCTACTTACTGGAGAAAGCCTTTTACGCGGTTAACGATTTTTTTTATTAATATCTAGGGTTCTAAATTTAACACACATCTACTCAAATTTAAGAAATGATTTTGTTTTCTATCCATTTAAATTTAGTATTGACATTATATACAGTTGTTTATTTACATGTATGTTTATATTTTATTTTATATTTAATTAAATAAATTTTTGACAATGTACAATTTCTATAATTGTATAAAGTATTGTTTTAGTTTTGTATGTTTGCTGTTAGTTTTATATGTTTTTCTATTGTTAAGTGAAGTTTTGTATGTTTTTTATATTCTTTTTTTTTAAGCTTTGTCAACAAAATTGTAAAATTTTTTTATGACAATAAAGCAATTTCTTTCTTATGCAATGTCGCTCTTTCAGAAAGTCAAAGGTTTTAATAGATGTATCTATGATGAAAAACTAAATGATCTAGAGGTAGTAATAAATTTTGACATTTTAAATAGTTTTTTTTACTATTTTTGCTTCTGATGAGGGAGGAAAATATATCCCCTAAAACGTAAAATATTTTTGTTAGATTATTTTTTTTTACAAATAGAAAACACTCACAAGCTGGTTTCCGTTTGAATTCTAGAAGGCACTGGAATTGTTCAAAATAAAAATACCTTTTTCTACATACTATCCAGACTTTCATTTACTAGAATATTAGTAAATAAACCGATAGAGAAGATTTTAACAAAAAACTGTTTCTATTATTTATTTTTCTATTATTAAACATGACAAAATAGGCAAATAAATGTCAATATTTCCCTAATATAAGCAAAATAGCAGAAGCCTAAATAAACCAGCGTTATTTATCAAACGGCGCAGTTTAAATTAGTCAATTTTTAGTCCGAAATGAAATATAAATCAGAACCGGGTTCAATAAATAACAGCGAGTATTGCCGCGACCCGACACTACGGAATTATTTATAAAGGCCGCGCTGTAGCTTAAATGGCTTTTTAATGTCAAAATTGTAGTAATTTTTGGGCCCGTGTTGATTCTAAAATACACACAACTGAGCATGTTGCAATCGTTCATTTTAACTATGGCGCGTCTAGGTGTTCAGTTTTGTAGTGTTTGTTAAATAGAAGCATGCTTTTTACTCAGCTTTTTTATCTTTATTGGCTTAGTAATTTAATGTTTTGAATATTTTGATCACAGCCTATTCATTTATTATATGAAACTCTGTGTACCTACCAATAATCCCTGCACTGGATTTATTTAAAAAAGTTTTTTCTACAAACGTCAGTAAAAATCTAATTTTTAACGCATGCTGTCAGTGCCTAAAATATGACATGTCACTGATGTAGTCATTTCACTGTGTGCCATTTACTTTTAGCACTGGTGCTAAGAGTAAGTCACGTGATTTACTTTAACACTAGCGATAAATAAAAAATAAGAAAACGTCAACGTAAAAATAATTATTTACTCAAATTAAATGTACAATTAATGAAATTACAATTGAATGTTATTATTTGCAATACCCTTTTATTTTGTAAAGAGTCTTCTATATAACCCTCTGCTACGGGACTGACTTCCATCCACCGTGTCGCATAATTGTATTAAGATTAGCCCCAGAATCTGTTATCAAATTAGCCGAGGATATTCGGAAGCAATGTCCAGTATAAAGATGAGAATCGGGCAAATTTAGAAATTTAGCAATATTGGCATTTACCAAATGTGTTTATTCCAACTGGAGTCGTGGCACATTTATACATTATATTTTTGAAACTTAATACACTAGTCTTCTATGCATCAAATATCTTTTTGGCGTACAAAGCATTTTTTTTACTTCAACCAGTGCCATCCAAGGGCCGGGTTTTACATTGAATATTTTGGAGCAGTGGTACACGATGGGGCAAACCGCTGCCAAAAATGGTGTACACAAATACCAATTTTGGAAAAAAAGTTCAAAAACTACCAAATTATTTCCAAAAATACCAAATTAGAACCAAAAATACCAAATTAGTACTATTAACCAGTCATTGGGGATCAAAAGAGGCTCAGTTCGAAGCTTAGCTTAGTCCCTAATAAAATCCATAAATGTGCATTTCTGTTGTCGGCGCGCCAGCCTGCCAAGATGCGCTCAACACGTATGCTTAACAGTCTGAAAACTATGCAGCTTAATGCAAAAATTTGAAGAAAGTTTAATTAAAGAGAATAAAATTTACGATAAAGGTTCTATGAAAATTTTCGTTAAAGTCGACAGCGAAGCATA
This sequence comes from Sitophilus oryzae, assembly GCF_002938485.1. Taxonomy (NCBI): domain Eukaryota; kingdom Metazoa; phylum Arthropoda; class Insecta; order Coleoptera; family Curculionidae; genus Sitophilus; species Sitophilus oryzae. The sequence continues at coordinate 403,031 of NW_022146061.1, forward strand.
GTCCTGGAAGCTCTATTCTTTGCGTAAAGTATGATATAGTTTCGAAATCAAATGTCGATTAGTTCGCTAAACTAGTTTTAGTTTACTTCAATTTGTCATAAAACAGTGGCGTATCATTAATTGCTGATTAATTTATGAATAATTAATTGTGGTGCTGGACAGCATTCATTGCGAACTTACCACCAGATTCAGCATTGGTTGTACCAAAGATGCCGAAGAATTGGATTGAAGAAACAAAACAGGCATTACTCCGTCATAACGTTGACAGATCCAGCTCCAAATTCTATTGGCATTTTTTATCCTGTAAAATGCAAAACCAACAACTGTGGGTGTGTCTGCGGATGCAGAAAATTAGATTAAAATGTTCAATGATTTGTGCATACTGGTAATGGGAAATCCCGTGACAACGTCGAAGTGTCATTCGACGAACTGATGAAGACGAGTTGAACTTGCCTGTAGATATCACCTGGCGGCTGAAGATAAAGAGTTGGACGAATTGAGAGATCACCCTGATGAGCCAGCACAGATGACACGATGGACATCAATGAGCCAGGTCCGTCGGGCTTGTGCAGATAAGTTAAAGTGTTTAATTTACCTAGTGGAGTATGCCTCCGGGGAGACCACGTTAAAATAAATGCTCCACGTATTTTTACCTCTTGGAAAAGTACACATTTTCAATAATTAAAATTAATTGCTCATAAATTAATGAGCGAATTAATGATACGACACTGTTTCATGACAAAATTGAAGAAACTAAACTAAAACTAGTTTTAGTGAACCCTAATCGACATTTGATTTCGAAAATCGACTATACTACATATTATCATACTTTACGCAAAATTGTAAAATTTCCAGTGATTTTGTGCCTAAACGGTTAACTTTAGCGAAAGTTTTCATAGAACCTTTTACATAGGAAATTTTACTCTCTTTAATTTCGCTCTCTTCAAATTTTTGCGCAAAACGCATAGTTTTCGAGATATTTACGAAATACCGATTTGGGGCGCCATCTTGGCAAGATGGCGGCGCCATGCCAGCGGCAAGTCTGGAAATGTGCATTTTATGGATTCTAGTTAGGGACCCCAAAACCTATAAACCTGCAAAATTTCAAAACTTCCGGACTTTTTTCCAAGCAAAAATCCCCAATGACTGAACTACAAAGTCTGTCTTAAGCAACATGTTTAAAAATTTGTTTGCTGGCATTGATTCTGGCCTCGATTCTGGCTTATTCTCATCAGGTCTATTCTTGGGGCCCATTTAGACAAACCATCGTTTCCTTAAGAGCTTTCGATATTATATTTCCATTTCCTTAAGAGTAGAATTTATTTTTTCTAATATCGAAATAAAGTTATTATAAGAGGTTACCAGCCTTTTAATTTTTTTCTTTTTTTATTCCTTTGCGAGCGGCTGTGGCTTTTTGTAGTAGACTTCCGAATTCGAATTATTGCTTGTTGACGGTAAGGTTGAAGCGGCAGCTGATAATGGTAGTAAAGGAGTAACATCGGGAGATAATTATTATTGTTTGTGGATGGTATGGCTAAAGTGATGGCTGATAAGGTTAGTTCCGAGTCTCGTTTAGTTGGGGGGATAATTACAGCTTTAGTGTTTTACATTAGATTTTGATTACAGGGAGCTTCACATATTAGATTAGGGGGTACAATTTTGCTACATGAGGATTTGCATGCCTCTGTAATTTCCTCGGTATTTTCCGTAGAAGGCTCGTTAGAAGGCTTTTTTAGAAATGAAGTTATTTTTGGCTGTACCTCAGAGGTATTTGAAGAATAATTGCTTACCTCTGATTTAACCTCGGATTTAACACTGTGATTAGTACTAATTTTTGGTATAAATAATTTATTTGTTATATCAAAATGCTTTATCAAGTGTGTTTGAAAATTTGAGCTTACCCTGCGTGCCTTTGTAACTTTTTTTGTGGGTTTTGTAGAAGGATGACATTTTATTTGTAAAGTTACTTGCTTTTTACAAAAGCAGGTTATTTTGCATTTTAAAGTCGATCCCGAAATCGAGGTTGCCTCGAAGTTTGCAGTAGAGTTTGGAAGTAAAATTGATGTGCTAAAAATAATGTTATTAAACAGACTATTGCAGTTTAGAGTGCTCCAGAGTTCATCACCAATTTTTGACTTTAACCATTGCCTTAGTATTTTAGAAACTATACAAAATAATATAGAGATTGGGTATAATCAGTTTCCAAAACATGTAGAGTGGTATCTTCTGAAAGACTTCCAGAACTAAACGATTTTGTCAAAGCACCTTTAGATTCAGATATTTTTCAGTATTACCTTTAGATTTACTTGGGGTTAGAAATATGGATATTTTTCAGTATTAGCTTTAGATGCAAATGGGCTAGAAATGAGGCAATCAGCTTCCCGACCGTCGTCGCCACGTGCGTCTAATCCAGCCTTGCCAGATGTCCAACAAAATACCTGTTTAATACCAGTTTAATACCAAATAAAACCAGCTTATTACCAAATAATACCAGTATATTACCAAATAATACCAAATTACTACCAAAAATACCAAATTAGTACCAAAAAAATACCAGTATTACCAAGTGCTTGTACAATAAATACCACTAGCGGTTTGCCCCTTGGTGACCACTGACTTTTCTGAAAATAAAAATTATTTTCAAAATCTCCATTTATTTCTAAACATTTTTTATCTCTTTACTTTTTTCATCTGACGGATAGTTTTTGCTTATAAAAAAATAAAGTTAGCCCTATACCGCTCAAAAACTGAGGCGGTGACTGTTGTGTGTGTTTTTTTTAACTCAAAAATTATTAGATATAAAATAAAGTGGTTTCTAAAAATGTCATACTATACTGGGTGTTCCACTTAAAATAAGAAAGATGCTACATGCGGTGACTGTTGTGTGTGTTTTTTTATCTCAAAGATTATTAGATATAAAGTGGTTTCTAAAAATGCATTACTATACTGGGTGTTCCATTTAAAATAAGAAATATGCTATCACTTTTCAAATGATGTGGCAACACTGTAATGCTGAAAATATTTTAGAAAGATGGAGTAGGTGCCTTTATGTAAAAATCCAAATTTAAAAAAAAATGCTATCACCAGTTCTCCATAAACGTCTAACGTGCAATCGCCGTGAATCACCCTATATATTGTATATATCGTATACTCGATGAAATTTACATCAGGTGTTGTATTACCTATAGGCAGTGATAAACTGACATCAGAGAATGCTCCAGATTTAGCGCATATCTAAAAAAAATCCTTTTGCGTGTTAATCTAAACCGTATGCTAATTTCATCTTGGTCTAACAACATCGCCCTAATCCAATTCCCTATTTCAATTTTAACGAACCCGTCTAAAACACCAGATCCACCACGCTTTGCCATCATCCCATCCTTCTTTATCTCGCTACCTTTATCTCTGTCCCACTCCCCGTTTCGTTTTGTTTTGTTTTCGGGTCCAATCTGGACGCCTCCTCGCAACTAAAACAATATTTCGTCTGATTAAAATTCAAAATCCGAAACTGAAAATTTGCATTTTTAAATTCATTTAGCGACGGGGCTCGCTAGCTCAACAAGTATCTACGTAGGTTTATTATTTTTTACAGTACTTTTTTAGTCTTTTAATTAAACAAGGAATCGCCGAAGATGTTTCTCAAAGTTTGAGGTTTTTTGTTACTCGCAATACTAGAAAGTTAAAATTTTATATTGAAGGATTGATTTAATTTCAATCTTATTTAGAGAAAAATTGATAGAGAAATAAAAAAAATCAAGGAAGCAGTAGGGAAAGAGGGATACATCCTCTATTATACAGGGTGGTCCGAACTGTATTCCGAAAACTTCGGCAGTACATTCTTCAAATAAAAATAAGTAAAAATGTTCATACAAATGTATGTCCTAAAATGCTTAGTTTCGGAGATACAAGATGTAAAAATTTAATTTTTATTTCGATTTTTTCGTCAATATTTGGATGAAAATTGATGTCTGGGAGTTTTCGACATGAGAAATTTGATTTTGATGTCAATATGACTCCTATTTGTAGGGGGCGACACCTACACGTGTTTTAACTGTTTTGAAGAGTAATAACTTTTCGTCCGTACCTGTATAAAACTACTGAGTGAAAAAATATACATCTCCGTGACTTTTTACGTAAAAAATGTCTCTTGATAAAAATCGCTACGAACAACCGTTCTCAAGATATTTAGAATGGAAATAGTCAATACATGATATTATTGACAAAAAAAAAACACATTGAGTAGAAAGTTAATTGACTGAAATAATAAATTTGGGAAATTTTTATTTTTTAAAATTAACCATATTTTTTCTGTGAGAAAATGACAATGAAACAGTTTCTCTTGTACTTTTGACACAAAAACATTTGAAATTTACGATTTCAGTCTAATAACTATTTAGTCGAAGTGTTTAATTTATGTCAATGATGGTACAAGTATTGATAATTTTGATTCCATATATCCCGAGAACCGATTCGATTTCTAACAAGATACCTTTTTTAGGTAAGAAAGGTCGCAAACGTATATTTTTTTACTCAGTAGATTTATACAGGTACAGACGAAAAATTATTACTCTTCAAACCAGTTAAAAAACATGTAGGTTGCGCTTCTACAAGTAGAAGTCATATTGACATCAAAATCAAATTTCTCATGTCAGAAAACTCCCAGACACCAATTTTCATCCAAATACTAACGTTACTTCAGAAAATATTTGGAAAAAATCGAAATAAAAATGAAACTTCGACACCCAGTATCTCCGAAACTAAGCATTTTATATTATTCGAACTTTTTTACTTATTTTTATCTATAGAATATGCTGCCGAAGTTTCCGGAATACAGTTCGGACCACCCTGTATAAATACAGGGCGCTTCTCACACGCCGTGAAAGCTCCAAGGAGAAAGGTAGTTTATATCGAAATTATATTTTGGCAACATATGTAGGTTAACTGAAACCATTTTATAAAAATATATAGAATTATACAGGTTGTCCCCCAAAAAAGTTTCACATCAAAGTTTTGTTTTTTCTAGTGGAACACCTTATATATTAATTGATTTTCAGATTCTAGGAAAAAAATAAAGGTGAGTTTTATTAATAAAGAATATATCTAAAATCTAAGGATTTTGACATATGTCACATTTTGTGAAAATGAAGAGTAAATTTTAAATTTCGATAACAGTTACCTAAATTTTAGTTGACCCTGTATACATTACAGTAATCATTGTATGTTAAAGCAAATTGAAATTTGACCCGAAAAGTTATACAGGGCGAGACAAAATTAACATGGAACATTAGTCACTTTTAAAAGCAAGTTACTTCTTTATTTTAAGTGAAACACCTAATATATCATTCCGGTGTTCAATGGGGAATTTATATATCTTGAAAATATTATTAAGGTTCCCTACCCGTCAAACAATATGATTTTGCGTCAGTAGATCTTTATTATTTAAAAAAATCTAGGGTGGCTGTGATATACCTTTTGTTAATTTAACTAAAATTAAGGATTGTAGAGTAAAATACCCAACAATAATAAAAATATATATGTTTAATAGTTATTAATGATACAAGTTCGATACGAACATCATAATGAAACGCGTGTAACGTTAAGTCACGAGGCGTTAGCCGAGTTTAGTTACACAAGTTTCATTAAAAAGTTCGTATCGAACGTGTATCATTCAAAATTTAATCTACGACGCGACTCGAGGGACGATCCAAAGAGATTTGATTTAATTTAAAATATCAGAGATACCCTCATAAAAATTAAAATTAAAAATTATCAGGTGCCCATATTAGTCGACAGCGTGGGAAGCGTGCTTGTTGATTTTTTCCATTTTGACTTGATGTTCAATTTTGTGCTAAACGTTCAGTTTTAGCAAAAAACAAAAAATAATGTTAATATGGGTGATTCTGATTCTGAAAGTGTCCCTTCGGATATTGAAAGCATTGCGCAAAACGTTCTCGATTCCCTACGTCCCGAAAAATAAAGACAAACATACGAGCAAGCCTATGTAAAACTTGAATACTTGAAGACTGGTGTTTCTTATTTTAAAATGTGGGTGTTATTATGAATTTATAGTAGTACTAGTGCTATTATGAAAGCCATAATGGACATCCAAATGAAAATGTTAAATGTGTCATAATGACACTGTCGTAGAACATATTTTAATTATTACAGAATTAAAACTAGATATAAACCTATAATTATGTGACAAAAATTAGCTAGATGAAATCAAATGCTGAAAATGC